>NW_023458567.1:22725027-22732482 GCF_013731165.1 Rhagoletis pomonella | reverse complement strand
GTTTCTGGCATACGGGCGACGCACAGTGTGAGATTTGGCCCATCTAGCTGCTTTTAATTCTATAATGCGAAAACTATTGACGATAGATTAATGAAATTTTGCACAAGGTACGGAATAAAATAGGCGAAACTTTTTTCAAAAGTTGGTAATTTAGAGGTACTGTCACGCCAACCTATTATATAACTGTAATTTGTATAACAAATAGAGGGAGCTTCGGTGGGGCCACTCCGACTTATTCGGTTTAAGGGCTCACTGAAGTCTGCAGAGCCTGTTCACCAGTAAGTGCGGCTGCAAGCGGGGGTCTGTCTGAAGCAAGCGGCTCGCTATATAAACGTGTATTTGGTTGCGAAACCACCCCCGTCCCAGCAATGGGTTGTGCGCTGGGTTTGGGACCCGCCACGTAAAAACCCCTTCCAGTGAAGAAGCGAAGTAAAGCCTCGGATGAAACCGAGAAACCAAATCGATCAGCAATGCAAGGAAAGCTTAACGTCGCAAAGCTGCAATCACAACATACACCTGCTCTCGGTGAGCAATCTTCAACAAACCGACATATGCGAACAGTGGAATCACACCTTCCGCTCATTAAGTTCCGCCGCCGAGGAAGTAGTCAGATTCCAGCGAGCCCGAAAGAACAATTTGTACGATAAGCAGTGTCAGGAAACTGCAGGGAAAAAAGATGCCGCCTACAGGGCCACGCTGCGATCGGACGCAGCTCGCGCTATGTGGGACCGCTATAGGGATCTGAAGAGGGAAGCGAGACGTATTTGCCGCAATAAGAAAAGAGACAGGCCGAAATACGTGAGTGCGAAAAGCTTGAAATGCTGGCCGACAGGAAGAATGCCCGAAAATTTTACCAGAGAGTTAGGCGACTTACCGAAGGTCCCAAGACTAGGGCGCACTCCTGTAAGAACAACAATGGCGACCTAGTTACCGTATTGTATGAAAGGCTGAAGCACAGTCAATGAACTGATTAGGCCTTATCAGTATAGCTTTACATTTGACAAATCCACAGACCTTAATCTGGGAAAATACCCGCGAGAAAAGGATCGGCACTCACCACTTATTTGTCGACTTTAAAGCCGCTATCGACAGCTCTAAAAGGAGTTGCCTATACGCCGCTATCTCTGAATTTGGCATCCCCGACAAACTGATATGGCTGTGTAAAACGACGTTGAGGAATACCACCAGCTCCGTCAGAATTGGGAAAGACCTCCCCAAGCCGCTCGCCACCAAACGGGGCTTCATGTGACTTCTTTAATCTGATGTTGGAGTTGCAGAACTGAACCTCTCAGGAACAATTTACTACAAGAGCGTGCAATTGCTGGCTTGTGCCGATTACATCGATATCATCGGTAACAAAAACCGCGAAGTTTGTTCTGCCTTTTCCAAGTTGGATAAGGAAGTAAAGCCAATGGGTTTGTTGGTAAAGGAGGACAAGACGAAGTATCTCGTGTCATCAAAAATCAGTCAGCACATTCGCGTCTTGGTACCTACGTAGAGAATTTCGTTTACTTGGGAACCAGCATTAACACCGAGAATAATGTCAGCATGGAAATTCAAAACAGAATCACTCGTGCCAACAAGTGTTACTTTGGATGGAGTAGGCAATTCAGGAGTAAAGTCCTCTCTCGACGTACGAAAACCACACTCTATAAGTCACTCATCCTGTCCGTGCTGGTATATGGCGCAGAAGCATGGACAATGACAACATCCGATGAGGAGGCTCTTGGAGTATTCGAGAGAAAGATTTTGCGGACGATTTCCGGGCCTTTACGCGTTGGCGACGGCGAGTACCGCAGACGATGGAGCGATGAGCTTAATTAGCTTTACAACGAAATGCACATAGTGCAGCGAATCAAAATACAGCGGCTCCGTGGGCTTGGCTATGTCGATCGAATGGACACCGACGCTCCAGTACTGAAAGTATTCAACTCTGAACCCGCTAGCGGTAGCAGAGAAAGAGGGAGTTTGCGGGTGTAATGAAATTAAAACATTGCTAAAATTAAATTTAAGTTAACATCGTTTTTCTTTAACATGAAATACTTATTCCTAGTTTACTAAATTTATATTCGTTAAAAAGGATATATCTAAAAATATAAGACCAAAATGGTATTTTAACAATTTATTAAAACACAAAACACCAACAACTTTAACATTGAAATTCAGTTTCAAATACACAAGTTTAAATATTATTTCGCTTGGTAATGTTCCAAATCAAAATCCGTCCCGCCATACACTTTGTTTTAGATTTTCTAGTTGTTACTGTTTCGTCTTTATCAGGCATTTCCAAAAACATTTTTATCTTTTTTTTGAAATTTAGCGATATAACATTATTTAATTAATATTTTCTAGAATATGGAAAGAATGCACTGTGCGACGCACGGGAAACTAATTTGGTTCTTTAATGTTTTTGCTTTATCTGGGATTCTGCGGCAGCTGCTTCAAGGAGATCGCTGTCACACGAGATCGCTGTCAAAAGGTGTATTTTTTATACCATGTCAAAATATTGCCACTACGGCAAAAAATGTGGTTTATTGTGCCGATCTTTAAACTCCTCGGTGTTCCTTCTTTTGAAACCAATCATCGCAAACGATGTGCTTAGAGAAGAAGAGTTTCGAGTCAAAGTTAGGGACAAAACGATACAAGTAAATACCATGATGCAATAATACAAGGTGTTATCAGTTGGCAACTTCTCGCTCTAATTCCGCCATATTGACTACCTTACGTGAAACAGTGTTACTTCTTTCACTATTCTTTGCCCATTAATATAATTGAATGCTTTTTATTTTTTCTCAGTATACACACTTTGTTTTCTTAAAAAGGTATTTTATCTCATTTTATTTCATTTCATAACGAATATACTATAAAAAAGCAAATTTTGTTAAGGAGAAAATGTGAAATTTTATATTTTTCCCCCATATGGGGATTAATTTCTTTCCGTTTTTCTTCTCATTCTACTGAGCTAAGGTAGTGTCAAATCGAGCTGTCACAACTGATACCACCTTGTATTATTGCATCATGAGTAAATACAAGTACATACTCGATACTTTTCATCCGATACCAAGTAACTTTGGTATCGATACTTTTGAGCCGAGTACGGAGTAGGTATCGCAAGAAAGTACTTGTATCGAAAGCCGACTCAGTGACAATTTTATTAGCGGACTTTTATTTTTTAATCTAATTATTATTGTGAATAGCTAAAAATGTTTGGCAGTTTAGTTGCCAATGAAAAAAGTCCTAAAAGAAACACTAATTATCATCTCATTAACATATTGCTTGCTTAAAGCGAAAAGTTTCTAAGTCCACTTTTGGTGAAAACTCATATTTGGATGTAGGAAGCAAGGTAAATAAAAAACGTAACGTCTCTAAAAGGAGTAATTAACGTGCTAACGTTTTATTTCTTCTCGTTTATATTCAATTAAAGGCAAATTACCTTAGTCCAAAATTCTAAACCTTTTAATTTGCAACGGAACCTTCTGCAAAATTCTTGAAAAGTTTTTTCCTTCCCTAAAAAATTTTCAAAAAATGGACTTAGCAACTTTTCACTCTAAGTTAGCGATATGAATGCCAACACTACACTATGAT
The DNA here is from genome assembly GCF_013731165.1 of Rhagoletis pomonella. Taxonomy (NCBI): domain Eukaryota; kingdom Metazoa; phylum Arthropoda; class Insecta; order Diptera; family Tephritidae; genus Rhagoletis; species Rhagoletis pomonella. Next base: position 22,728,897 of record NW_023458567.1, on the reverse strand, counting down.
TTTGCCCTCCAAAAATTATAGCATGATAATTATCAACATGATTACTTCTTTCAGAAATATACCATTGTTGCTCCGCAAAAATGCTGTTGAACAGTGTTGTTATACAGATAACTATTAATAATTAATTAATTTGTATGAAATAAATTATAAAATAAATCTTTTTGATCTCGATCGCTTTGTCTTTGTACAAAATAAATATTTATGTATAAAAAATAAAATACATACATAAAAAAGAAGCAAATTCTGTTAACAAAATTCTGTGGACTTTTTAAAACACAACTTATTGGACTTTGCACTTTTTTCTTGTATTTTGGAAGGCCATCCTAGTGAAACATGTTTTAAAACTTAAAGTTTTTCCATTCGCCTAAAATCATAAATTATAGTCACATAAGTTATTTTGGCGAAAATTCATAGATATGTGAGAGCATACTTTTATACAAACAATTCTTATACATGTAGGTATAAATATCGATATAAGTAGGTATCGATACTTTTAGCCCGATACTTAGTAGGTATCGATACTTTCGTTCGATGCTACTTCCAAGTACAGGTATCGATACTTCCATGGTATCGTTTTAGCCCTAGTCAAAGTAAACACTCAAATCTTTCATCTCAAACCGATTCTCAAAAGGATGAACTATCTCATTTGTTACTAAAGCTAAATTAGTACACGTTGACCTACCAGAATAAAATCCTGTTGTCAATCTACAATAGATATATACTCATGCAGAATATAACTTCTGGGAAAGATTCTCGTGTTTCACTCGCCTTACGAGAGTCGATAACAGTCAGCGCGTTCCACGGGACAAGAGGTGTGGACCACTAACCCCAAATGAGTTAGAAAACGCGGAACTTGCGATTTGTCGAGCTGCACAGAAGGCTGCCTATCCCGAGGAGTACAAAAGTTTAAGCATGAATAAGCGATTAGAACGCAGTAGTAAACTATTGACGCTTTCCCCCTATATGGATGATGCGGGTGTAATTCGTGTAAAGGGACGAATCGACAGCGCGTACACAATTCCAGTAAGCACTCGAAGGCTCGTTATTTTGCCTCGAGCACACCACGTCACAGATCTGATTGTTAGCCTTTATCATCGCCGGTGGAAACACCAAAACGAAGGAACAATAATAGCCGGAATACGCCGAAAATTATGGATACCGCACATGCGAGTAGCAGAGCGACGTGCTGCGAGAGAATGTCAGAAATGCAAAATTAATAGAGCTCAACCCGAAACCCCGCTTATGGGTCCGTTGCCGCAGGATATGTTGACGCCATTTGTGAGGCCATTTGCCTATGTAGGCCTAGATTACATGGGGCCCTTTTTCGTCACCATAGGTCGGCGCAAAGAGAAGCGTTGGATTGCGCTCTTTACCTGTTTAACGACTCGCGCAGTACATATGGAAGTTGCTAGAGATCTTAGCACGGACTCTTGCCTGCTATGTATACGAAACTTTACGAGTAGACGAGGAACCCCTGTTCGCATACGTTCCGACAACGCTACGAACTTTATCGGAGAGGACAACGAACTTCAAAGACAACTCGCTGATTTTGACTCCGGAAAAATTGCTGACAATTTGGCGAACAAACGCATAGAATCGGTATTCAACACTCCGTTAAACCCTCACGCTGGAGGATGTTGGGAGCGTTTAGTGCGCAGCGTAAAACGAGCCATGGGGCATGCGCTCTATAACGAAAACCTACAAGAGCACTGCCTTTATAGCCTGATGTGTGAAGCGGAGAATATGGTTAACTCGCGGCCGCTAACCCATATACCAATAGACACCCCCACCGACGAACCCATAACCCCGAATCACTTTCTTTTAGGTACAGCTAACACCGAGCAGACGCCTCATCCACGGGAAGAGGAGCACCGTGCTTCTAGAAAGCAATGGAGGAAGGTACAACAAGCGCAGCACCGTTTCTGGAAGAAATGTATTTCCGAGTATCTCCCGGATCTGTGCCGTCGGACCAAATGGTATCAGCCTGTACAACCGTTGCGTGTTGGAGACGTCGTGCTAGTTGTGGATAGCAACATACATCGTTCTCGATGGCCGCTGGGCTTAGTCACTCAAGTGTTTCCTGGTAAGGACCTACAGGTCCGAAGTGCAGAGGTTCGAACCCGGGCGGGGATATTTAAACGGCCCGCTTGTTTGTTGGCGAAATTGGACATTAGTGAATCTGTCTAGATTCACGGAGGCCGGGATGTTGGCAAATCTATTCGATTTAATAGTTAAATTATCGTTTGCGTTTGATACTACCCTAAACCCTTTAAAATTTGGCCCTTCTGGCAACACTGCTCCTGCTGGAAAAAATTGAAATGTGTCATATCTATATGTTTGTAATCGCTAATTTTTGTGTTCACTGATTTGTGTGTTCTTGCCATTTTAAATTCAACTAGCAAGGGGATAAGGGATCAAAACGAATGTAAGAATATTTTTGTATTTCATTGAACCTTAAGACTTATATTTCATTTTTAGAAAATAAAAACTGTGCAAACTGCGCTGTGCTGTGTCACCAAAGTTTCCTCGTGTAAAAACTGAGAGTACGCCTGTTTTTATTTCTTGACTCCATGCGCCATACACATATAAAATATGCAATTACATTACACATGTATTTTAACAAGAAAATAACGAAAATATAATACATATTTATGGATAAAATTAGTTTATAATCAAGCAGTTAGATACAGAAAGTTTGTCATTTTGATTCCACAACTCGTGCAACCTAAAGCCATTTGGCGGCTTTAATGAATTTCGGTACGTCATACAGAGAGAGGCAGCTTCACTCTAAAACATTCTGCAGGAATGGCTTGCTGGACACTCGCACAGGAAGTGTTCAACTGTCAGAAACATCGCAACTACTACACCAAAGGATCAGTGCCTTGTGCACAGTGCAGTAAGTTAATAGGTATCTTCTTTGCTCATTCCTAAGCGAGCTTTGGTCTAAGTGGGTCATAGGATACCCAGAACTGCCGGGTAATCCTGTACGATCCTATATGGTTTCCCTTCTGCTTGGCCTTCGAGTGATAAATTTCGGTAATTGTTGCTTTTATCTCCCATGTCCACCGCGTGGGACACATTCAGTGCGGAGCCGCACCTTGCAAGTTCGTCCGCTGCCACGTACCATATTAGGCTAATTTCGTATTGATCAGATATATGGGCCAACTCTCTCCTACAGCCTTCCACTAGTTGAGATCTAACAGAGGTAGTAGAGAGTACCTCAATGGCCGCTTGGCTATCCGAGAAGATATTCAGGTGAATATTTAACAAACAATTAAAAAAGTCTGAATTCGGGTGGAGCCGAACATTAAATACCCGGCGCAAGTATTAAATATAGTTTTTAACTTTTCTGAAAACAACCGTTACATGGTAAGAACAGTGGTTTTACCCCTATTTCTAACAATTTTGAGAGTATGGTCAGTTATACTTAATGAGATAAACTTATATGGTTCGATGTGGGCGGTATCACGCCCACTTTCCGAAATTCTATAATAATGTTACTTATTTATATTCGGAAATATCGAAGTTTCAAGAATTTCTAAAATTTACCGTTATATGAAAATTGGGAGTAAATTTAGTCCGATTTCAATAATTTCTAACGTTTTGCTTTTATGTGGTAAGCGAAATAACTGTACCCAGTTTGGTACAAATTGATCGAACGATTACCGAGATATACATACCTGGTCATAAGTGAGTGGTGCCACGCCCATTTTCCAAAATTTTATTATAAACGTATTTTTTGTTAAAGCGTTATTGCAAACATCAATTTTGAATAAATTGGCTTTAGTATTTACTGATTTATCGAAGATTTCGTATTTCTCTTAATTGCCGTTATATGGGATGTGGGCGTGGTCATTGTCCGATTTTATC
>NW_023458567.1:22719602-22724927 GCF_013731165.1 Rhagoletis pomonella | reverse complement strand
AATTGCCGTTATATGGGATGTGGGCGTGGTCATTGTCCGATTTTATCAGTTTCAGCCATTTGGTATGTTGTGCCAAGGCCAACAACTGTGCCAAGTTTGGAAGAAATTGGTACAGCCATAAGTGGGCGTGGCTACGCCCATTTTTTAAAAAATTTTAATATTCTTATTTTACGTCTAAAAATCGTTGTAAATATCAATTTTCAGTGAATAAGCTTCAGTAGTTACTAAAATATCGCAGTTTTCGTATTTCAGAAAACTACCATTATATGGGATGTGGGCGTGGTTACGGTTCGATTTCGCCCATTTTTAATACCAGCCTACCTTGGGTAAAAGCTTATCTACGTACCAAATTTCGTTGAGATATCTCAATTCTTGCTCGAGTTATCGTGTACACGGATGAACGGACGGACGGACAGACAGACAGACATAGCTTAATCGACTTCTCATTTCATTCTGATCATTTATGTATACATTTGTCTATATCTATCTCGATTCTTTTTGGCTGTTACAAACAACCGTTATGTGAACAAAGTTATAATATCCTTGTGCACGAGTGCGCTCGGGTATAAAAATTATATGGATGTTTTTTTTTGCCAAGAGATTTTGCACTAAATTTAAAAGGTTGTTAATTTTGTTGCCAATCAATTAGTTGTTTATAAAAACCACATGCATTTAATAATAATAATAATAATAACAATAGATTGGCGCTTACACATATGTTAGTGATTGGCCGAGCTTTTCCTCCGATTTGTGGCGTGCGCCTTGATGTTGTCACACAAAGAGGAGGCACCTACAGTTTTACGCCGACTCCGAACGGCGATTGTATTTTAATGAGAAGCTATTTTCATGGCAGAAACACACTCGGGGGTTTGCCATTGCCTGCCGAGGGGCGATCGCTGTTAAGAAAAAACCTTTTTTCTACATTTTTTTGCGATGTTGCTTTGACCAGGGCTTGAACCCAGGCGCTGCGGAGTGGAAGCGCGCACTGCTTTCCACTACACCATGCATTTATTGTAAAATAAATTTGAGTATGCGCATAAAAAAATCCTTGCGCACTTTCATTTGACCACTCAGTGATTTCTTATTTATCAATCGATTTTCTTCATTGGTAGCTCCGTTTTGTTTGTTAAGAAACAGGCTTTCATTCGTTTTATGGGGAATTGCATTACCTTTCGTTTTCCGTGTTTTGTGTTACGATTATTTAATTAGTTTGTAAGATATATGTGATTAAGGGGAACCACTTTTTGTTTTAAGATGAATAAAGGTAAATTGCAAATATCTCGAAAACGTATCCATAAAAATTCGATTCGATTTTCGGAATCACTGAGCAATTCTACATAGGAATTGGATAGTGGCGTCTGGAGAACAAAAACAAAACCAAAACTTGTGATCCAGTGTAATTGATATGAACTTCATTTACCGGTTACAAAAATATTTTGTTACCAGCGCAGAATAGACCTGTTAGGATTTCATTATTTTTTACAAGTTTTCTTTTATTTTAAGACAGGAGAGAGGATGGCATTCTGATCTTAGGGTTATTTAGGATATTCCTACCTGTCTTATTAGGAAACACGTCGCAAAAAGGACAATTCGAACAAATTTTGAGCGGAGATATGATTCACTTTCCCAACACTAATACAGCCATGGCGGTTTATTTATTGTCGGTATCACTTTATATTGCGAATAAATATATGTAAATACACACGAGCATGTACGAGCAGAAAATAGGCAATAAAGTTCAGCCAGTATCAACAAGTAATTTCCTGGTTAAAACGTCAGTTGTCCTACATCACCATCGCAAAGTGCTCCTCGTCTTGAAGGAAATACCTGCTTGTCCAGTTGTTGAGTATGGCCGTGGCAACCGAAAATTTAGTGGCCAAATTACACGTTTTGATATGACCAAAGTGAGTATAGGCTTTTCAAAGGCTAATGCCTGGAAACAAATCAAAATTGCTGCCTACCACACTGACTGAGTTAGCATCGAGTGCTGCACGTGGCGTTGCCGGTAAGACTAGTGCATCGAGGTGACCAACCAAACCTGTCTGATTGGCTGGTTACATCATTGCCAATAAAATTGAAACCGCTGCAGACTCTTAGGCAGCCAAGCTTTTGTACACACTTGTGTACATACATATAAACAAACATATGTGGCTACAATAATAGAGTAATCGAATCTCTTCGGGCCATGAAGTTGCAGATTTTTAGAGCAGCTTAGTAACAACGGTTGTTGTGGTTTTTATTCACTATTTTTTGCTGCTTTTTGGAACCATAAAGTGTTACACCTGAGTTCATTTGGCTGCGAAATTGTATGGGCGAGTTGTAAATGGCACAAAAAGCTGCAAGTATAGCAGGTGTAAGTACGGGTACTGCAGCACATTCGATCGAGGTTATCAGGCATTGTACAAGCCAGCTGGACCTTCTTTCTTTTCTATAATTTTCATTTTGATATATTTAAACAATCAACTAAACACAAATTTACGGCGAGAAGTGAAAGTTCAGTTCACTTTCAAACTTATGTTACCTAAGCGCGTAAATATGAATCAGCGCATGTTTGATTTTTTTCCGGGACGACGTCTACGGGTTTAGGACAAGTGAAACAGGACGGGCTAATGTCCTGTAGAAATCTGCAAAGGTAGTACATATGTATGTAATTTAGGGCGGGTCAATTTGTATGGGAGATTTTTTCGACTATGCGCGTATAGCACAGAAGGATTCTACGTGCAATTCTAAGAAAATTTGTCGAACAAACCATGGGTCTAAAATCAGTTTGCCCAATTGCGAAAATAGGTTTCTTAGAATTTTGCTGTAGTGTCGTAAATAAGTGCTCCAATTTTGTATAAAGACATGCTATAAGTGGTATTTTGGTATGAGAAATCCATTTCTGCACCCATATTTTTCTTAAAGCTTCCATCAGCGAAATACTTTGTGAAAATTTTAACATTTTCTTCGAGTTTTGACAAACTCCAAATTGATTTTAGACCCACGGTTTCTTCGGCAAGTTTGCTTAGAATTAAACGTAGAATCCTATTATGCTAAACGCGCATAGTAAAAAAAAATTGACTAAAATTTGCACCCACTGATGATTTACGTTAATTGGAAATATTTATTGATTTCTTACGAGAAGGTTTTGTGTTCTTGACAACTAAATGGGCCAGTAGCCCTTAAAGCTAGCTAATAAAAAAATCTTACGACAAGTAGAAACTTCGACTCATTAAAAATAACACAGGCCGACAAAATTTCATTACCATTTCCAGGGAAAATTGTTTTTACCCATATAAAAATACATAGAAAATTTTGAGCGCTTTAAGAGTGCGATATATTTTTGATTTCGAGATAAAAAACCGGGATATAGTTTTTTAATATAGAACAATCCTAAGGAGTGAGAGCATTTCAATTTTGGATTTACTTTTTTTGGATCATCCTAGTGCTTATATGTACATACATAGGGATCTCAGAAACAGTGATTTCTAATGTAAAAAGTAATCACCCCATTTTTGTAAAAAAAAATCATAGGCTACATTTCTTTATTCATTCTGAACGTTTGATATTTTTTTTTTACTTATTCTTTATAACGTTCCTGACAATATGTAACCATGTATTTCAAACGCATTCTATTTATTCTGGCTGTGAGATAGGATAATCTGGAATGTAATCAACAACTTGCTTACCATTTTTCGACAACACCGTTATTGACAAAAGTGGATCTTGAAAACTATGCTATGAGAGAAAGATGGCCATTAATAAAGTATTAATTAAATGAAATATTTTTTTAAGAATGAAGAAATTTTTTTAATAAAATATTAGGTGCATTTATGTACATACATACTAGATATATATATGTATACTCAGTATAACCCCAGCTCGTATTGCATTCTTAGTAGCTTTTGAGAAGTTAATGATTTCTCGTAAAAATCGTGTTCTAAAAGGACGCACATATATGCATTTTTTACTTATAAAAATGTAGTATGCAAATTGCAAAGATTGAAGCAGTCAATCAATGTAAATGTTTTTTTTTTTTTTTGGAAATTATGTTTATGACCATTTATCTCTAAATGTCTACTTAGAAGTCATTATTTTACTCACGTGTGTGCAAACGGCGTGAAGTTAAATAAAGGGTGTATAAGTATGATTGAAATAATTTTGCACAAACCGCATGATACACATACGTACTATGTATGTATGTAAGTATTGAAACAGCATATGTTTCATATCAAAAAATTCAGCAGCAATGGCCAGGAAATCCACCGTGCTCCAAACAAAATCTTGAAATTTGTTAAAGTCGCGTTTTTAGTTAACTTTTCAGACAGCCAAGCGGTCGTCTTAGCTTAATAAAGACTGATTTAACAAACTGCAACTTTTGCCTGCGGGAAATACGGTAGCACTGTGCTGGCTGGCCAGGCTATCGTATTGTTTTTGTGAGACCGAAACCATGTTTTGATCTGAGCTGATCTTGTTGGAGAAACAAAATTACTAAGTGCGTAAACCCACAGAGCGCTTATCAGGTTCTTTCATGTGCGTCGAATCGATGTAACTGCATCTCCAGATCTTCCTTGAAGACAGTAGGTTTGTTCTACACGAGCTCGCGGGTGCCTAAAACAGCACAGAAAGCTAGAAATATGGGTAAAAGGAGCGAATACGTTCCACTTTTAGATCGTAAATGCCTTTTTCCTCGTCACAAGGTCAAATTGCCATAACAGCTATTGTCTGTTTACATCCAAAAGCAAAATTTATAAAACACAAAAATTTAAACCACAGTTTCAGAAAACGTACATATGTAGGTATTTGGTAATTTGATAAGCCATATAAGATAAATACACATAAAATCATTTTTTCTTTCTTTTAGATTCTCGCAAATGAAAGCTCGCCAAATATTTGATGTATTTTCCATATTTTGCAAATGAACTTGAGGATGTGAAATGAAAAAGTAGTGATTAAGCTAAATTGAAATTTTAATTGAATAAACTTTAACTGTTTTCCAAGCTTCACAAGTCGCAAAAGCAAGAAAAAGTGAAGCAGCTGATTTTTGATTTCGGGCTAGAGTGTCCAGATTTGGCGATTTCGCGCCAATTTGGCGACTTTTTTTTGGATATTTGCGCGTAAAAATTTAGGAAATCGCCATTGGCGATTTTTCCCCTTCAAATAAATTTTTTCCAGTTATAAAAATTTACAAAACTTAGTTTTCCATGATAATTTTACAGAAGAGGCTAATGAACTGTGTGCTAAACTTGACTTGAGAAGCATATTAAAAGACTGTCAAAAATGTTTAGTCACCCTAATCGAAGAACTTTTGGAACGATTACCTAGTCAATTAAATACTTTAAAAAA
>NW_023458567.1:22716456-22719502 GCF_013731165.1 Rhagoletis pomonella | reverse complement strand
AAAATAAATAAACTATAGTCTTAATTAAAATAACTAAAAAATATAACAAAACTATAGTTTTTATCAAATAACTATAAAAACGTTATTGGTAGATATTTTCCAGATTTGGTAAATTTATTTCGAGTGGATGGTAAGTATTTTTTTCCGTCAGTGGCAACCCTGAATATGAGTAAACTAATATAATTATCCTTGCCGCACTCACATGCTTCAGTTGAGCGCGTTTTTTTCCGTAATGAATTCAACAAAAACTAAGATTCGAAATAGGATGAGGTTGGAAAGCCTTAATTCAATAGTTCGAATACATATGTACATATGTATGTGTATATGCAATTTTGGCGTACAATTAATTTTACATAGAATTTTATAAATTATTTAATTACACAAAAGTGGATTCTTATGGATGAATTACTGCACCCATTATAATATCCACTGTATTGCATACATATGTTTGTACATATTTCCTATTCAATACACATCTAACAAGAATTAAACCACGTTTAATTAAGCATACACAACTATTTACAGTGGGGCAGAAAACCTAAATTGTTATCCTTGTCTATTAGACACATAAAATCTTTTATTTCCGCACCGCACAAAAACTAAATGTAGAGTAAATAGAAGCAGAAATATTTCATATCGAAAAATCAAACAAGGCCACAAGATAAATCAAGGTCCACCTTCTTTGAGTTGATTTCATCTATAAGTTTTGGGCATTGAGAAGAAGAATATCGACATTCCTATAACTCAGAAACCCTGCTGCCCCTTTGTTGGTACCACTCATCCCTATAATACATAGCTCTCTTCTCCTGAGCGTGGATATGAATATGAAGAGTGGTAAGGAATAAATCTAGTATAGGAGAACTTTCAAGGATGCTGTTGGACAAGTTCTCGTTTTTTGAGTTATGCAAAGCTTGTTGATCATAATACTATATATGATGAGTCGTAGATACTACTGACGTTTAAATCCATATGCGTATTTTTGGACATCAACCCGAACTTTTTAACCTCTTTTTGATAAAAAACGTAAAAATTACATATCTGACTCGTCTTTAGGTTTTAAATTTTGTGGTACTATAGTTCGCAGAGCTCGAAGATAACTAACTATTAACCAATTTAAATGTTCACATGAGAACACTTATCAAATGAGTAATACAACAGCGGTCGAATTGCCTTAAGTGCGAAGCGCAGAGTGTAATTGACGTCCGTAGCATGCACGTTAAACAGCGATTGAGTTCGTATGAAATCCACGGCTGCCAGACGTTTAGAGTCTAAAATCCGTACACGTACAAAAATTGGTGTGTAAAACATTCGTACAAAATCCGTACGCACATATTTTGTTTGTACTTAGGTGAACACAGGAATCGTACTTTTAAATAACATCAAATAAAGCAACACATATTTCCACTAGTCATATTTGTTGATTGCTTATTTTTCTGACTAGAACTTTTTAACTAGCAGTGTGTTCTTAGCACAGTGTATACAGTGTGCCAAGTAATGACATTTAATTTTTTTCATATCCATATTTGACAATTGCTTGAGTGGCTTAGTTAAAATTTTGAAATTTGTTGTCCCTTTCATTGAATTTAAAATTTTTTGGAAATCATGAACTGAAGAAAATATTAACAAAAAAAATAAATATAGAAAGCGAAAAAGCCAAGGATGCATTGTAACTTTAATGTTAGCGCTTACCAAAAAAAATAATCGTTTCTGTTGAAACGATTCAGTTTTTAACCGACTTCCAAAAAAGGAGGAGGTTATCAGTTCGTCGGAAAATTTATTTATTTATTTTTATTTATTTTTTTGACCACGTCAACCGATTTCGATAATAATTGCGGAAAGGTAGTGTCTCAGAGGTGGTCCCATACTAATTTGATTTAGATCCGACCATTGAATCATGAAATATATAGATATGTATATATTTTTTTAAGTCGGTTTTTTTTTGCTAAGAATTACTTGTTTATCGTTTAGGCAATTATCAAATTAATTCTATTTTGGTTTTTAACGAAAAGTGAGCTGGCAATGTTATACAACAGCAACTTCTCGTTGATTTACTTTGTTTCAATGTTAACGATGGGTGATTTATTTCGTTTCAACGTTAACGATTGAGTTCTGTTTCGTTAATTTAGCTCTGAAACGAAATTATTTGATAAGTTATTTTTGCGCATCAACAAAAGGAAATCGATTCATATAGTTTGTTGAGAATCTCTGGCAAAAACTAATAACGCCGCATATGTGTTTTTTATGTAAGAGTGCGAAGTGCGGTGGCTCCGTGTTCATCGTACCGAACGACGTATATGTAAAAAATAGTCTGTTCCTTTGAACTTCGGACTAAAACCTGTGGAACTGTCAAACTACAATTTTACTCTCTCAAGTGAGAGTAAAAGGAGAACAGATGCAGAAGTGCACGGGAACGCAAAAAGCACTATTTCCTGTAAAAACGTCAGTCTGTATGTTTACATGTCATTTGTACAACACTGATTTGGCTGAAATATCACTAACTAATTATTAAAAGCTATACATATTCAAATATTTCGTTGTTTACTTCCATATTTTTACAAATATAAGGTTCTTTGCTTACACTGCTTTCTGTTTTTGTTTGCACATGCAAATCAGCTGATCGTTTGACGCTTTTCATGAACTTACAGGAAAAAAAACTCCGGACTAAATCCTTTAACTTCTGACTAGGAACAGTTGCTCAGTTACTCTCTCAAAAGTGTTCCCACTTACAGGTTTTATGTCAATAGGAACGACTTCCTGTAAGTTCTGACTAAATCCTGTAAACCGGACTGCTATTGGAACAGACTAAAAAAAATAATGTGAGCTAGCTTGCCACATGACTTTGCCACCAACAGCATGTATTTGTGAGAATCATTTTAAAACCTCGGACCTTTTTAGTATGAGCCTAAAGCGTAAGCTATTGCATCCGGAATCAGTTCCGTCAAAGCAAATACCAGTGCCCAATTAAAAAGAAAATTGCGCGTCAAAACTTAACCGTCAGAGAGTGTCAAAATGGCTTAGGTTGCAAGTTTTTACTAGTTTTGCGTTC
>NW_023458567.1:22703368-22716356 GCF_013731165.1 Rhagoletis pomonella | reverse complement strand
GAGTGTCAAAATGGCTTAGGTTGCAAGTTTTTACTAGTTTTGCGTTCAATAACTTTTTCTGAAAATTTTCTCTTGCTCTCAATTTTACTCTCTATTTTTCTTTTACGTTCTCGCTGCAAGTACTTACTGGAAAAGTTATTAAATGGACCTATTGTCATTACTTGGCACACTGTCTACACTGTGGTTCTTAGTTTATGTAAATGCAGCAAAACTTTTCAGGTAGGTTGTCGACCCTACCGAGTAACAGTGTAATGTTTGAAGCGATGGTTAAAGTTGAAAAAATAAAGAAAATTAAGGCTTTTTAACCGACTTCCAAAAAAGGAGGAGGTTATTAGTTCGTCGGAATATTTTTTTATGTATGTTACCGCATAACTTTGGACCACGTCAACCGATTTCGATAATTCTTTTTGCAACGGAAAGGTAGTGTCTTATACTACTACTAATTTGGTTTAGATCCGATCATTGAATCATGAAATATATAGATATATATTTTTTTTAAGTCGGTTTTTTTTTGCTAAAAATTACTTGTTTAATTTACGCGTCAAAACTTTCCTACAATCGAAGTCTACCAATAGATTGTTATACACAATTTTAAAGGCCTATAAATCCTCTTTTCATGTTTGATTTTTAAAATCGGGTAAAAAATAGTCAAGCTGTCAATAGATAAGTCCCTCAAGTAAAAAAGAATGGAGGGTTTAGGAACTGTACGTTGAATCCGTACAACCATTTTCACCCCTGCAAATCCGTACCGTACGGAAAAATCCGTACATCTGGCAGGGCTGATGAAATCTATTATGAACGTTAACGAGTGAAAATGGAGAAAATAATAGGTTTTCTCGAGTACTATGTATGTATCATTGTTTGCAAGAAAATAAAATTGGAGACATATTTCCGAATGCATATATATATTATACTATAGGATTATTTATATCTACTCCTTTTGCCGGTTCTAGCAAAATAATACTCTGTCCTGTCATAGGAACTCCATTATCACAATGTGTCCGGGGCCTCAAATAGATTAAAGATGGCCCTTTAAATACTAACGTAAACAAGTTTTTAATATTTAGGAGATGCTAAATATTTACATAAGTATCTACTTGCATATTTGCGGGTACAAAATACGAAGTTCTAAATACTAAACGACGGAGGAAAAGAAATATGAACACAGTGCAAAGCTCAAAAAGTGATGAGAATGAGACCTTTTGAATTCATTACAAGTAATTTTAAAGCGAATAAAACCGACTTCAATGCTAATATAAAAATTTAAGAGAGCAGCAGCCGGAAAAATCATAAAAGGTGATTTTCCTATGTATTTTTGGGCCACCCTTATGTATATACATACATATATACATATGTATATAAATACAAGTTTTTTCAGTTGAACATTGAGCTGTGTTAAAAGCTCCTCCCATCCCCTCCCCTCCCCTTCCCGCTCCATTAACGTTGGAAAATGTGCTTTTAAATGATATCCTTTCATTGGGATCGTATTTCTTCAACTTCAAATTGAGACAAAAAAGGAGTGGTAACCAACTTTTTCATTATTTCCACCTCCAACTTTTTGAAATTTGTTGCACAGTGTAAACGGTAATTTTCGCTTTTTTTATATTAGAGATTGACAATGTAACGAACTACTTCGTGATTTCATTTCATATTCTTTTCATTTAATACACAACATAACGTTAGTACAATAAGAACCTGATTATCTTTTTTATTTAGAACAACTGTAATTTGAGATTAAGAATTAACATATGTAACTATAACGAATGTGAGCCGAAATCGTGTTCCAGCTGCGAATAGACTGATAAAAAATAGTATGTTAGGTAATTATATAATTATTTTCGGAATGTTTCGAAACTTTTCAAGATTGTTTTACTTTTCGGAACCATTTTAGGGATTTTCGAGACTTTATTTTTTAAAGATTTTTCGTGTTATATTCTTCCGGTTTACTGTTACTTTTTGGAATTTCGGGACTATATCGGGATCTTCGGGACTATATCGGGATCTTCGGGACATGTCGGGATTATCTTTGTATAGGTCCAAATCATGGCGGTGGAGAATTTAGTTGCGGTAGAAATAAAAAATTTAATTCATTGTCAAATTAATTTTCCATTATTATGATTGGATTAGGTCGTCGTCAATTTATTTTATGACCGCCAGACCACGAAATTACATATATATAGAAGTTATCGCGAAAAGTACTGAACGATGAACTAGAAAACTCATTTCGGGGACGCTTTTACAAGTTAAAAAATAATACATGATATATACGAAATGTTGTTTAAATCATTTTATACAGCTAAAATTGTTTAGGAGTGAGTATAAACTATCAAAAATTTTCAAATTTTATTAGAACATAATGAGGAGTATTCTGCTTTTCGTACGAATCGAAAATTTGAAATTTTTGAATACAAAATGATACGAAAATTGTATGATTTTCGATTCGTACGAAAACAAGAATACGCCCCAATATATAAGTTGTATTTTGCTTGCTTGTCTTATCCGCGAACGTTCACGAAATGGCGTTAAAAAACAAAAAATGTGAAATATTTCCAGAATGTCAATGTGTTAGGTGAAAAATATTTTTTTATTTAAATAGCTTATTTCCTCTCAAAAGTTCAAATGGCATATATGGGAAATTGTTGCCGAAGAAAGATTAAATAAAAAGCCTGCCTCCCAAGAAAAACCAGCACATGAAACCATGAAAAATGTCATGAAGAAGGTGGAAAATACTTCAACCATAGCTTCTGTGATAAATACGGTGACCATCCGTCCTGTGTTATACGGGACAGTCTTCTTTTTTGACCAATTGTCCTGGTAAGTTATTTATTTTACACGGCACGCCAAATGTTCTATATTTATTTTAATGTCCTGTATTTATCCCATATTCGGTGTTTCCACGCCTTTCAAGTGATGTTGCTACATATATGATACTAATTTTCTCCCTAAACAGTTATTATTTTCTAATCTTAATGCCTGTGATTCGAATCGAGGAACACATACAGTGACTAAAATAGAAATTAGGACTCGACATTTTAGTAAGTTTTGGCTATTTTTCCTTAGTTTATTTAATATTTACTATTTATTTTATGAAAGTAAAGCTCTTTTTCTAATAAAAACCATATAATACCAAATTTCCAGCTTTGTGTAAAAAACTATAAAAATTAATCTGCAATGCTTCATCAAAATTTCAAACTCTTTAATTTGAATCTTTAGAAAAAAATTTCGTTTGCAGTTTTGTAACTCATTAAAATTTAGTATTAGAAAGTGTGAGTGGAAAGCTCTGCTCATTTGCTTCTCTCTAAAAAAAAAAGGGTTGAACACACTTTCTTTGTATGATTATTATACTAAAATTTAACAAATTTTTTTACCAAATTTTACGGGGTAAAAATCTCGAGAAAATTATCCTACAAATTCGTTATGTTACACATCTAGGATCATTAAAGAAGGCTCTAAGATCTGCAAGCTGTTGTGGAACAAATTTGCAAAATTATTTTCTGTCCCCTATTCGGCTCTCATAAATATGGTCACCGTAGTGATAAACGAGATTCAAAGTGATATGCAAACGTTTAAAAAGCATGTATTTAATGCTAAAAATGTTAAAAATCAGTACAATGTTCATCGGTTACTATACATTTTTCGAAAAGTTTCTATACTTATTAAATCTTTTAACTTACTATTAAAAAATTAACACTCTGGAAAATATTTTACAAAAATGCAAAAATAAGAAAAATAATAGTAATTTTTGAAAAGCCTGAAGGCTGTTTCGTATTCGGCACAAATTTTAACGTCGGTAAACGATTTCAGAGGATAAATTTACCAATCTTAAAAAAAAAATATAAAAAATACTTGCCATGTACACTTTGTTTGGAAATTAACCATGCAACTCTACGAGATCCTAACAAGTGACGAATCTCGGATCTAGGCTTAGGGCCAAATTCACAGTGCGTAGTTAACTTAGAACCGGCAGTGAACTACACACTTTTGTGCTGAAATCTGTAGTTAACTGCCGATTCTGAGGTTAACTACGCACTGTGCATTTGGCCCTTACACATGTGCAACCAATGCATGCCAGAATAAACAAAATCTTACGAACTACATATCTTGTCAGATATCTTACATTGCGTTTCAAAATCAAAATATTTTAAACTGTCTTTGCTAGAATGGCCCTGTTAGACTGTTTGATAATTAATTCATGTTTCTTTAAAGTAACAGCCTTATTTCTTTATCAACTAAAATAGTTATGATAGCTTTAATTAATAGTCACCAGTGTGCAAAACTAAACACTGTGCGAGTCATTTAAATCGAAACGCTAATGTATGATTTTCAAATGAAAATAAATCAAGTCTACAGTTAAATAAATAACATTCTTCGCAGAAAAATATTCAAATGACTCTCAACATTCTGAGTATGTACACACACACGTACCAGCTTAGAAAAGTGGATGCATACTCGTACATACATACTTATGTCCATACGTATGAAAACTCACAATAGATAAGTCAGCCATAAAACAGGGAAGAACCTTATGTTTTTTCCAATACTTGTTTTAAATGCGTTTTATTGTAATAAGTGCAATAGATGAATTTCAAGAGTATAAAAAGAGCTCATAAACGATTGGTCAATCATTGCATTGAAAACGTTTACAATATGAAGTTCCAATTGCTCATCGGCTTTGTGCTGGCGTTACTCGCTGTGGCTTTCGGTAATTTCGTCGCATTTAATAAATTTGATTAAGCTTACAAAGCCATTGTTCTTTATTTTCAGCCAACCCTAATCCTTTGCCAAAACCTGAGCCTTATCCAGGAGGTGGGGGCGGCGGTGGTGGTGGCGGCGGCGGTGGCAAGTGAATCCCAAACCAGCCATTATTTGTCTACGAATTGTTGATGATCTAAAATAGTTACCTGTAAATGCTAAACAAATATACATAGACTAAGCGGTGGACGCAAAGTGAAGTACTGGAAGCAAAGTAATTTTCTTATTAAGGTTGAGGGTTAGCTGGGCCGATCGATAAAATTTCACATAGAAGAGTTACTGGTCTCCAGTTTTTCCAAGAAAATGGAGATTTCAGATCTTGATCGAAATGCACTTTTTTGCGAGGTTTAACAAATTCCTACATCTTTGGTCCTCAATATCCTTCTGTGAAAACAAGGATGTAACGCCAAGTTATATAGGTAAGTCCTGACCTTGCACAAGGCGGACCATGGCAAATAATATGCTCTAGTGTACCTTTGTCCATATCTTCGTTACAAGTCGCGCACTTTTCACCTAGCACAAGCCCTAACTTAACTACGTGAGATGGTGTGGGGCAATACCGCGTAAGTAGGCCTACCAATAGTTTACAGCCTAACTTAAAATATACATACTTATTTTGTGGTTTTCGTGCTATAATATCGAATCATTATTTTGCCTCTTGAATGTTAATGAATGGATTCCGCTTTCGATTCATTCGCTATATCTATTGCCGCTTTTACAAAGTTGAAAAAAGTATAGATTGGCGCCAAGTTTCTTTGAGGAAAGTTTGCTCAAATTTTAGCCAGTGCGTCGGCACGCACTTTCCGTTCTATTATTTTGTCCATTCTTCATGGCTGTTGTTGGTTGAGTTCCGGACTGAATATCGCAACACCCTTCATTAGGATCCTACTGTTAAGAAATTGTAGGTGTAGTGCTCGAGTCTAAGTCCTTTCTTCCACACGCCGCGTTCTGTTATTTCCATCTGGCAACTATTTGAAGTTGACGTGAGGAATGCATAGTCGAAGCTGTCCGCCATCTGTCGTTAAGTCTTACCTCCAAGTTCTCAGATCAGTCCCTTGCCAATGAAATACTGGTTTAGACTTTTGTCTGGTACTACTGAAGGAGTGATGCAAATTGCTCCAGATTTACACAGACTTACCAGTCTCTATGTATATACTCCATAGCTTGTTGACATACATATGTATGTATGTTTTTTTTAGTTTCGTCCACCCTACTAAACCATAAAGCACTGCTGTTTAGATCCAATCTGTAAGTGCAACAGATAAAATGCATCTCCTGCCGAGAATTTTCCTGCGGATATACATATGTGTATACATAAATATAATGCATTTGAAGCGTATTAAAATTTCTCCTACACACTTAGGGCTGGTTTCTCCAACTCAACTTAACTTAGTTAAGTCAATTTTCTTGACTTAGTCACGAATAAGCTGTGTAAAACGTAGGCTAACTTTTGACTTAAGTCCAAAAAGTGGCTAAACTAAGTTAAGTTGAGTTGGAGAAACCAGCCATTAGTCTTCATGTCAGTTTACTTTCATTTCAACTCTTTAACAAGGATGCTTCTTTGTCGGTTTGAATAGTAGTATCTCAGTTAGTGCAGATAGCAGATCAGTAGCTCGTTTCTGTAACTATTCTCTACCAAGGCGAATTCATATATATAAAGGCCCGTAAATCTTCCGCAAAATCTTACTCTCGAATACTCCAAGAGCCTCCTCATCGGATGTTGTCATTGTCCATGCTTCTGCGCCATATACCAGCACGGGTATGATGAGTGATTTATAGAGTGTGGTTTTCGTACGTCGAGAGAGAACTTTACTCCTGAATTGCCTGCTCAGTCCAAAGTAACACTTATTGGCAAGAGTGATTCTGCATTGTATTTCCGTGCTGACATTATTATTGGTGTTAATGCTGGTTCCCAAGTAAACGAAATTCTCTACTTTCTCGAAATTATAACTGTCAAAAGTGAAGTCCTCGTTTACCACCAGATCCATTCGCTTTGCTTCTTTACCCAACTTGGAAAAGACCGAACAGACTTCGCGGTTTTTGTTACAAATGATATCGATGTCATCGGCATAAGCCAGCAATTGCACGCTCTTGTAGTAAATTGTTCCTGAGCGGTTCAGTTCTGCAACTCTTATTATCTTCTCCAACATAAGCTTAAAGAAGTCACATGAAGGGGCCCTGTCTGAAACCCCGTTTGGTGGCGAACGGCTCGGAGAGGTCTTTCCCAATTCGGATGGAGCTGGTGGTATTGCTCAACGTCATTTTACACAGCCGTATCAGTTTGGCGGGGATGCCAAATTCAGACATAGCGGCGTATAGGCAACTCCTTTTAGTGCTGTCGAATGCGGCTTTGAAGTCGACAAATAGGTGGTGAGTGTCGATTCTTTTCTCGCGGGTCTTTTCCAAGATTTGGCGTATTGTGAATACCTGGGCTATGGTGGATTTTCCAGGCCTAAAGCCACACTGATAAGGCCCAATCAGTTCATTGACGGTGGACTTCAGTCGTTCACACAATACGCTCGATAAGACCTTGTAACCTATGCTTAGAAGGCTAATCCCGCAGTAGTTGGCACGAATGGCGGGTCGCCTTTCTTGTGAACTCGGCAGAGCAAACTTAAATTCCAGTCGTCTGGCATGCGTTCATCTGATCATATTCTGCATAAGAGTTTAACCAACGTAAAATAAAGGACATTTTTTTTTAATGATTTGGGAATACGTACATACAACTTGTATGATAAAAGTACCTTACCAATATCGTAATTTAAATCAAGTATTTACCAGTTAATTATATTATTTAACTGTCCAATTTCCAATGCTCTAGCGAAAAATGAAGCCAAATCCTTTTCAAGGACTTCGACGAAGCCAGCACACAGTGGTTCAAAATTGGAATTTAATGTTTATAATCCACTGGAGTCTTAATTTTTCAACCAATTTTTACTAAAAAGCAAAAAAAAGATTTATTTTGGTGAACATTTTTTTATAACATTTCAAACTTTTTGTTTGTGTATTTTTTTTTTTTGTTTTGAGAGAACCATACAATTGTTTTCAACTAGTTTTTGTTATGAAACATTTATTAACTGGAACAGGAGAATAAATTTTCTTCAAAATTGCTACTTTTTCTGCAGTTTGCACAAAAAAATTTAATATGATCAAATAAAAGTTCAGAAATCAGGCTCAACTGGTCTCTTGCAAATATTGTAAGCTTTCATAAAAAAAATAAATATTAATCAAATGAAGTGAAAAATGAAGGCTCCAATGAATTATGAACACTAAATGCCAGTTTTGAACCACTGTGCAGCAGGGGGTTTATTGTTCTCTTTCATTGAAACTGGAAACTCAGCGTGCAGCACGATCCTGAGCACAACTTTCCCTGTGCTTTATAGATTGTACAAAGATAACCGATTAAATAGAAACCCTTAAGTGGGACGCGAAACAAACTGGGGAAGGTTTTCATTTATTTTTTATTTTATAAGGGACATTTTCATTTTTCATATTCTGCGTTTAAAAGTTTACCTCTGAAAAATGCAGAGCCGATTTAAAGGACAGTTTAAGAAATAAAGGACAGGGTGCTAAAATAAAGGACTGTCCTTTAAAATAAAGGACGGATGGTCACCGTATGCATGCACCTAATCAACTCCTCGCCACCGTACTTCAATAGCTCAACTCACAGGCTGTAAGCTCCAGCAGCTTTGTTGTTTTTCAGTCGCGTTATTGCTATTCGCACCTCGTCATGGTCAGGCGGAGGAACATCGACTCCGTCATCATCGACTGGGGGATCGGGTTCTTCTTCTCCACAACTTTTCGTGCTGGTACCATTCAGTAGCGTGTAAAAGTGTTCCCTCCATAATTTAAGTACGTTTTGAAAATCGGTTATTTGGTCTCCATTGATGTTTTAACAGGAGTGCGCCCTGGTCTTGAAACCTTCCGTAAGTCGCCTAACTCTCTGGTAAAATTTTCGGGCATTCTTCCTATCAGCCAGCATTTCAAGCTCTTCGCACTCACGTATTTCGGCCTCTCTCTTCTTATTGCAGCAAATACGTCTCGCTTCCCTCTTCAGATCCCTGTAGGCGGCATCTTTATTCTCTGCAGCTTCCTGACACTCCTCATCGTACCAGTTGTTCTTTCGAGTTCGCTGAAATCCGACTACCTCTTCGGCGGCGGTACTTAATGAGCGGGAAATGTGGTTCGCATATGTCGGCTTGTTGAAGAGTGCTCTCTGAAAGTGGGTGTAAGAGTCGAGTAGCGAATACATTGCCTGTCTGTTGTGATTGCAGCTTTTTAAGCTTTCCTTGCATATTTGGGCGCACATTTTTTGCTGCACAGAGGCAGGTGCGTATCTTGGCTGCAACAAGATAGTGGTCCGAGTCGATGTTTGGGCCTCGGAGTGTACGTACGCCCAAAACACTGGAAGCATGCCTTCCGTCTATCACAACATGATCGATTTGGTTTCTCGTTTTTTGATCCAGAGACAGCCACGTAGTTTTTATGCTTGAATCTAGTACTGCATACTACCATGTTTCGGGCCCCGGCGAAATCGATCAGCCTCAGTCCGTTGTCGGACGTTTCGAAGTGGAGGGCTCTAAGCCAAGGGATTTACGCTGGATGTACAAGGATATAGTAGGGCGCATACTTCTATATAGAGCGCTGCTCTAGTGGCTTACCCTTACCATCGATTACGTCGTTAAAAATACGGAAGCATCGTGGAGAACACAGCTGTCTTCACGGATCAAAGATGGAATGTGGGGTAAGTGCAGGAAACGAACAAAGAAAATATCTACACCTCACGCCTATCTGGGCCGGGCACTATCTATGGATGATCGCCATATCTTTCAACACATTCTACCGCAGTTACAACCCAAACTCGAAGGGCAGTTGTTTACTTTCTCTGTGAGTGTTATTGCAAAGAGTGAAGCTAAAGTTCCTTGGCCATCCAGTCCAGGAATATTTCTCAGTGAGGCTGTATGATATAACCAAATTCACCAACACCGCCTAAAGGATGTAATTTCGCATGAGTGCGAGGTTTTAAAAGGGCATAGCACTCTAACCAACCAACAGAAGCTTCAGCATGTAATACTATATTTATTGTGGAATTGTACGCCAAATACAAAAGGAAGCCCGATTTTGGTTAAAAATTTACCAAATTAGCAACTGCGATCACAATATTTAAATATATAATAATAATAATAATAGATTGGCGCTTACACATACATATGTTAGTGTTTGGCCGAGCTTCTCCTTCGATTTGTAGCGTGCGCCTTGATGTTGTCACTATTATAAAGTTAATGACGATGGATTGTGATAATGGCGAATGATAACAGGCTGACTTATATTTTACATTTATTCACTTATTTAAGTATTACTTAAATATCTGGGATCATTGGACGTTAAGCTGATTGAAAATTGTATAAACATTTTTCTCATATTATTACAACGATTCACTCAATGACTAATGTTGCTTTTGTTGGAAGTAATTCACATGCTTCCTTAAGCAAAATATTTGACTATAAAACTTATCGTACGCAGTGGCTGACAAAAGTCAACGAACGACTCCCATTACATTACGCATAACTAAGTAAGTAATTAAGCGGTATTAAATAACTTTTTATTAACAAAAAACATTAACTTAATATTCTACTTACATACAAAAGTACATATCTACATGCTGTAATACATACGTATGCATTTATATTAGGGTGACACAAAAATACATGGGAAAATTAACTTTTTTGATATCAAAAATAAGGAGAAATGTATTTTTTATTTGAAAGCCACCGGGGCTTTGAAGTTTCCGATGTATTTTACATGGGGAAAATAAATTTTTTCGTAGAATTGCTATTAAATCGTTAAAAAGTAATTATTTTTTGCTCCAATAAGACTATTTCCCTTCATAAGTGTTCAAAAAATAACACTATAATGCTTATTTAACTTAAAAATTTAACCAAGTGCGTTTTAATAACCGATAATCCTATATTATATTTTAATAACCACATCACGCACGAACAGCTCCTTGGATGTGTTTATTTTTTTGTTTCATTCTACTCGATTATTTCTGTGGGTATGTGGTAATAAATTTTGAAAAATAGATTTTTGAAAATAATTATATAATAAAACTATTTTAATGATCAATAAAATAATTAATTTTCTTCATCAAAACTAAAAACGTTTGAAGAGATTTAAAAACATTTTTGTACAGGGTTGCCACTAAGAAAAATCGAACATTGTCGCAACTAACAGTTGCATTAATATACAAACGAGATTGATTGCTAGTAGTTCTGATCCATCTAGCTTGTGAAAAATTTCCGCTTCAACAAAGACGCATTTAAAAGCGTTTTAATAATTATGGAGGAAGAGCTTGGGCGAAGTGTAAAATCATCATCGGTAGATTGATGGCAGTTTTGAGGTTTTTCGCTGAAGCAAGCTACCAACATGGTGTTAGGGAAAGATTTTGATGTGGGGTGTGCGCAATCCACGTTCTCAAAAACATTGCCGAAAATTTAAACATTTTGCAAAGCCTCGAGTAATGTCCGGCCTTTCGCTCATGAATTCCACAATTTTTTTTTCGCATTGCGACCGATTTGTTGTGATCTTCAGCCTGATATGTTGGAAATATTTAATAATAATCCAATATTTTTGCGTTTACACACTTTATTTTTTCCATATTTAAAAAAAAATTATTTTGCTCCTACACTAGTTGCTCTTCGTACAAAATTTCCGACAAATACATAAAAATGACAGCTGCGTCGGATTCAGGCATACCTACATTACGAATCTCGAAGATGGCCTCCGAATTTCGAAATTATGATACGACAACGCGGATTTCAGCATACCAATTTTACGATTCGTTGCAAAATCGAATCTACGACGAATTACAGCATAGGGGTGGAAGTTTTAACCCCTACATATTTCTGGATAGAGTCGGCACCTATCTAAAAAATTGGAATGAGTGCGATATATCGTCGCTACCATGTCAAACTATCGAATGTGCAAAAATGCATATTGCATCATTTCACTTAATTTGCATACCTAAAGACCTCATCTTAGTTAACAGATGAGTGGCAACCCTATTTAAAAATGTGTTAGTCCAAAGCTTATGCGTACACCCTGCGTATGATACCCATTTTGTGGTATCAAAGCTTGGCTGCGTGGTTGTTTTTGTTGATTCCATACATGAAATAGTGGCGAATCAGCTGCACTTGATAGTAATAGGTTGAATAAGAGATTAAAGATGATGCGTGTTCGCAGCCCGCTGAAAGTCTAAAAAAAAGAAATCTGATGAGGAGATGTGGTGGTGATCTCCAAAATAGCTGCTATAACTTCTACCACTAACTTCGCTTAAACTTTGTTCTTTTTCCCATTTTTCGAACGAAACTATTAATGCTAAGTAATACTGCATGAAGCATTTTTTTTTGCCTCATTTGCTTCCATAAATGACTAAACACAATTTATTTTTATATGTCAGAAACCCGCAACATCCTCGGCGAAAAAAATTATAAAAAATCAACGGTAGCTTTTAGCCACTTGAAACTTGCACATTATTGGACTAAAATTGAATGCGCTATAAAACTGTGTATTCAAAAAAATTCTACCGCTTCTGAGAAAAAAGTTTGAAATTTTGGTGAAAATTTGTTGCACTTTTTTGCGGTCTTTTAAAAAGTTTTAAACTTGAGTTTATATGAGTTTCGTGAGAGAAAGAAGTGTATTTTAATTGAAAATTCTTAAAAATAAATAAATAAACATGAGTGGCAAACAATATCACTTTGAAATGAGGATGCTATTGTATTGGCCAATACTGTATGTATGTCCATATGTGCAAGGTGCACTGCCGCAGCGAGCATGCGCAAATTCAAGCAAAGGTCAACCGCTTTCAACTGTGTAGTCGCGTCGATGAATGAATGTTTCGAATCGCTAGTGATTTCCTCTTTGCTAAGTGATCGTGTGAAGTAGTGCAATCAAAGCAGCTGAGGCGCATGGATGCGGGCAGCAACAAAAATCTTAAGCTAATGAACGCATACAAAATGTATAAACAATGCAGCATTGTATGTAGATAATATAGAGTGAGACTCGAACTAATAGCTTAACACAAATGTTTGGTACCACAATGGAGTCGTTGGAGCTGTTGCAGGCCATACTGGAATATAGCGCCTGCATGTCACAGCTGCTGGACGTAGTTGAGCAGCAACAACTGGAAGACTATTTGAAATTTATTAAGTATTTTTTAGTGTAGCAAACACAAATT
>NW_023458567.1:22691529-22703268 GCF_013731165.1 Rhagoletis pomonella | reverse complement strand
TTAAGTAAAAAGCATTTTGTAAATTTGGCTGTTCCTCTGTACTCTCTCTTTTAAAATTGCATATGTATGTATGTATAAGAAAATAAATGATAAGTAGAAAATTGGTGATTGCAAAAAGACTTTTCTTAAAAATGTGCTCCGTCCTTCAGCCAATGGCAATTGCCTTCCTTTTTTACACTGTAACTGGTAAGGAGGTTACGATCAAGAACAAATTTGCTTAGTATTTTTGCTTTTGTTGCTAGGAAAGAGCTAAGCAAATATAAAGCCTGACAGCTGAAACTTAAACGATTGCTGGCCTTCATTTTCATGTAGCATACTTTCATTAGCCGACTTCAGCAAATTCGTGAAGGAGGCATAATTACATACAGACATATTTGATCAATCAGCCTAATCTGAAGTTAGTAACCACATGAATAAGCAGTATCAAAACTCCGATTGTAATACCAAGTAGAGCTGCAAAGCTATCGGTTGTGGTGGCGCCATTCAACAGTTTCGATAGTTTGAAAAATACTATCGATATTTTCAATAGTATCGTGCACATTTAGGTAAACTTCAACTCCAAAGAAAATGTGTATAATATATACATATGTATGTACTTTGGACTCTGTATTGGACCGTTAAAGATAACAAGTCTCCAGTGAAGTTATTTTCAACTTTATCAACTACGAAATTGTTTATTTATTTGTCGAAAATACTGATCTTAATGGGCCGTATGCATTAAAACTAAGCACCTGCTTATTCATAAAATTTCAAGTCTTTTAATCGATTTATTCGAATAAATTTAAGTAGAGAATATGAAATTTAAAGTAAAAGAAATTGTTTAGTTTTTGTTCATATGGTCCAATGTTGCTTAGAAAAACAAAAATGCTAATATTAGGTTTGTTCCACACGAGCTCACGGGTACCCGCGGGTGCTCAAAACAGCTCAGAAAGCGTCAGTGTTGGCCTTTTTGGCACAATTGTACTTTTTTGATACAATTTCGTTTACAATATACTTTCCTACTACGGAGTAATTTCTAGTACAAATTTGTGATGCATACTATAAATACATAGCTCTGAAAATTCACTGCGGGAAATTTTTTTATTCTCTTTTTGTCTTTTCTCTTTCTATTTTTGTCAGTGCTTTGTCTGATTTAGCAGTGGCAAATCTCTAAATTAAGGCCCTTCAGGCGAGGATACCCGAGATCGACTTGGCGTAGGTGGTCACGCTCATTTGATAGTACAGCTGCTTCAGCCGGGAAATTTGGGCGGACTTCCGCGATGCGTCTGGATGGTATGAAGCGATCCGATGCGGCGGTGACTACCCTGCGGAATCAGCAATCAGCTTTATTAAAGTTGGTACAGGTTCGGTGGTCCGCGGGTGCAAAGTCGGTGGGCTTATTGATCGAGATTATTATGGGTAGATGGTCTGATGCCAGCGTTAGCATAGGTCGTCATAATATGCTATTTATCAGACCAGCGCTAGCAATTGTTAGGTCTGGCGAGCTGCTGCAGCTGCCCACATTCCTGGTAGGGGCGTCGTCGTTCATGGTGCAGAATGTCGAATCGTCGTATCTGCTCAGCCAATAGGTTTCCCCTACGATCATTTGACAGACTTGAGTGCCAGAGATAGTGGTGCGCGTTGAAGTCACCTACTACCACTCGGGGACTTGGACTTGGCACCTTTTCACCTTTAGGTAGCGATATGTATGTATCTACCTGAAGTTAAAATATACGGACACGGAAACTTGACCAGTTTTGACTATTTTCCTTTTGTTTGTTTAATGTTTATTATTTCTTTATTAAATGCTAAATAGTTATATAATACTTAACACCACATAAATCCACATTTCAATTGTTGAGAAAGTAAAAAAAAATTTACAATAACAAACTTTGTATTTATAATTTATATTATACTAGCTTTTACCCGCGGGTTTCACCCCACGTCAGAAGGAATCAAAGGGGTCATGTGACTTGTAGCTCCGAAGTTATGGCTGATAAAAAATACCAGCCTATATTAAGTGCTACTCCCCCTTTTGCAAACTCATTTATATATACCTTACTATAAGCACTTACCATAGATATGTCTGCATACCAAATTTCCAGCTCATGTGACTTATGGTTCCGAAGTTATGACCAACTAAAAATTCCACGCCTATGTTATCTGCCACGCCCCTTTTTACAAACTCATATATATATACCTTAAGATAAGCACCTAGCATAGATATGTTTGCATACCAAATTTAAAGTTCATGTGACTTACGGTCACGAAGTTAGAGCTGATTAAATAATTCACGCCTATGGGAGGTGCCACGCCCCCTTTTCCAATACCGCCCATATTTTCGCATGAGTATGGAATTAATTTTATTTATCTCAACAGCAAGCTCCAATGTTCTATCATAAATATTTCAAGAGATATACAACATGAAAATTTTATATAGTATAGCACATGCCACGCCCTCTTTTCCACTACTGTCCATTTTTCTCTATACCTATAACCTTCCCGGGGTAAAAGAAAATAAGTGTGCAAAGTTTCGTGCGATTCCGTCCGGGTTTCAGAAGTTATAAGGTAAAAAACAAACAAACAGACATTCACATTTATATATATAGATAATTTAATAACACTATGCGACAGTCAAAATCGGGATGGGATGAAACCAACGGGAAATGTTATATCGGTCAAAAACAAGTTATACGTGGCCCGGCGTTTCGCTGGGTCACGTCTAGGAAATATATATATATTTAGTATCTTGTGACTGTATCCTGAATCCGAAAAGAGAAACTCAAAGAATTTGCTTAATCTTACGTACTCGCTAAAAACGTGTCTTTATTGTTTCACCAGAAAAATGAGAAGAAGGAAAAGAAAGCAGGAAAGGAAGAAAAGGGAAAAGAGTTGCTTACAACTAAAATACAAAAGGTAATAGAATAAGGGTTGCTGATTAAATAGTTCTTCGTACGCAGCATAGCGTTGCCACAGTATCCCCCGCCAGACTGGGTGAACCCTTACTACTTCAGGTTGCGTGTAATAAAGGTTACTCGGCGGGGTTTTTGCCCAGTCGATAAAGTTTGGCAAATCTGTGGCGACGGGTCTTCGTTCGGTAGGTATGCTGGTTTCAGTCGGTCTACGGAAATGTTTACCGGTTTACCTTTTATAGCAATTTTGAAGTACTTCTCTGCTTTGGACAAGACTTTATAGGGTCCTTCATATGGTTTCGAGAATGATGGACGCACTGAATCGTTGCTTACGAAGACGTTTTGACAAGTTGCAAGGTCGGGATGGACGAAGACTTTCTTTGAACTATGCCAAGATGTACTGGATGGCCTAATTGAGTTCATCACTTCTCGAAGCTCGGTGACGAATTCTGACTGCGTTTTAATTCGGCTGTCGTGTACAAAAAATTCTGAGGGAATACGAAGTGTTGTACCGTAAATTAATTCGGCCGGTGACGCCTCCAGGTCCTGCTTGTATACCGTACGTAGGCCCAGGAGTATAGTCGGTAGGAAGTCGGTCCATTGCTCTGAGTTAATGCACAAAATTGAGGCTTTTAACGTTCGGTGCCACCTTTCTACCAATCCGTTTGATTGCGGATGGTAAGGTTTTTAGGTGAGTTATGCCAAGTGCTTTAGTTAGCTCTGTAAATAGCGTGGATGTGAACTGACGACCCTGGTCCGATGTAATGACGGCTGGCACTCCGAATCTTGCAATCCAGTTATTTATTAGAGCCCTAGCGATGGTTGGCGCGGTCATGTCTGGTATTGGGATAGCCTCTGGCCATCTTGAGAAGCGATCGACAATTGTGAAGCAGTAGCGGTTGCCGGCGTGTAGAGGAAAGGGCCCTACCACGTCGACGTTGATATGATTAAATCGCGTGTCCCCCGATTCGTAGCGCTTAAGAGGAGAAAATGTGTGCCGAGTGATTTTTGCTTTTTGGCACTGTTCGCAAGATCTCGAGAAGGCTTTACTGTCCCGTTGGATTCCAGGCCAAACGAACCTGCTTGTCAGTAATCTGGCTGTAGCGCGTGTACCTGGGTGGCATAACCCATGAGTTGCTCGTAGCACGTCTGCACGAAATCTCTTGGTGATAAATGGCCTGATATTGCCAGTGGATGAGTCGCAGACTATCTGTTTGTCACTGCCAGGCACTGTGAATAGCTTTAACTGCAGCGATGAGTTCGCACTGTTTTGCCGAAGATGCTGAAGCTCTTGGTCGAGTTGCTGGTCGTCTGCTAGTTTGCTGTAGTCTATACTGGTTATGTGAAGTGGTGCTATCCTTAAAAGCATGTCGGCAGTTACATTGTTCCTTCCCTCAACGTGACGAATGTCTGTCGTTATTTGGGAAATGTAATCCAGCTGACGAGCTTGCCGGCTCGAAGCCTTCTCCGGATTCTTTTGAAACGCGTATATTAGTGGTTTATGGTCGCTGTAGATATGGCAAATCCTTCCTTCCAGCATATATTTAAAATGACGGACGGCCAAGAACATTGCTGTAAGTTCCCTGTCGTATGTGCTGTATCGTAGCTGCGTTTTGTCGAACTTTTTGGAGAAGTACGCTAGTGGTTCGAAGGTGCCACCAATTATCTGATGCAGAACGGCTCCTGCGGCTTTGTCCGATGCGTCGACCCATAGGGACAACTCGGCTTCTTTTGATGGATGTGCTAGGAGGGAGGCATTCAAAAGCTGGGCCTTGCACTTTTCGAACGCTGCTGTGGTGGCCTCCGTCCAGTTCAGTTGTGAGCGGTCGTTTTTTACGTTGCCGGGGCACATGGCAAGCAGCGGTAACTGCGCTTCAACAGCGTGTGGGATAAATGGCCTATAGAAATTTATTGTGGCTAGAAAACGCTTAATACCACTAACGGTAGTTGGTTTTTCGAGATCTCGAATAGCTTGCACGCGTTGCTGTAGTGGTCTTACACCTTCAGCAGAGACGGTGTGACCTAAAAATGTGATTTCAGCTTTTCCGAAGACAGACTTTGTGGCGTTTATCCGTAGGTTATGTTTCTGCAGGCGTTCAAAAAGTTGACGGAGATGCGATAAATGTTCTTCTGAGGTAGAAGACGCTACACAAATATCGTCCATGTACGGGAATGCAAAGTCTAGTCCTCGTAGCACTTCGTGAATGAGTCTCTGTAGTGTCTGCGCGGCATTTCGTAGGCCGAAGGGCATAAACATAAATTCAAAAAGGCCGAAAGGCGTAATAATGGCAGTTTTTGGTACATCCTCCGGATTCACGGGGACCTGATGGAAGGCTTTCTGTAGGTCAACCTTCGAAAATATCGTCTTACCTTTCAAATCGCTAGTGAAGTCCTGCAAATATGGAATTGGGTATCTGTCTGGAACCGTGTCGCTGTTGAGGGCTCGAAAATCGCCACATGGACGCCACGTGCCATCTGCCTTCTTTACCATGTGGAGCGGACTGGCCCAACTGCTGCTCGACGGGCGACAAATACCCAATTTTATTAAATTGTCGAATTCCGCCTTTGCCGCTATCAGCTTATCTGACGAAAGGCGTCTGGGGCGTGTTGATACTGGTGGACCTCGCGTCTCGATGTGATGCAAAACGGTGGACTTTGCTGGGCTTCCTAGCTGCGCCAGTCGTGTTAAACTGCCAAACTCTTTGAGCAGGTTTGCGTACGCGCACGACGTGTCAAACGTTTTGATGGATAGGTTATTGCTGTTCACAAGTTTCCCTACGGCCATTATTGAAGTTAGGTTGTCGACTAATCGTTTTCGCTTTAAATCGACTAACAACCCAAAGTTACAAATAAAGTCGGCACCTATAATTCCGCATGTAACATCTGCAATGAGAAAGTTCCAGAGGAACTCCCGACGTAACCCTAAATCTATTTTGAGGAGCACTTCGCCATATACTCGAATCGGTGTACCATTAGCCGCGAATAGCTTGACCGCCGAAGGGTTGGGATTGCTAGTGTGTACGCTTTTGGGAATTACAGAGGCGTCTGCTCCGGTATCTATCAAAAAATTGTATTTCGACAAGCTGTCGAATAGTTTTAGGCGATGTGTAACTGCAGAACGTGTGTTATGGGAGTGTGCTGCAGGCGCCGTCGAATATAGTCATTGAGCGTTCTCCCGATTTTTGTACGTGCAAGGCGTTCTACACTTTCGTGCGCTCGCGCCAAACCGATCGTGGTACCAACATAATCCACTTAAGTGGGTACCCTCCTGATGCGTGCTACGTTGGTGTCCATGTCTGCTTCGGCTACGGCTCCTTGGTCGCTGCTTTGTCATAACCTCAAAACGTTTCGTTAGCTGAGCGATCTCCTTTCGTAGTTCAAGTAATGCATTTGACTCGTCATTTTGTTGTATTGTAGTGGTGGGCGCTGAGGGGTTACCCACCGCACTAATTTGCCGAAAATTCATTGAGTCGACGATGGCGTCTGCAATCGCAACTTTATCTGCTATATCACCCTTTGATGCGATGACTGCGGCTTGGGCGTGTGGTGGTAAGCGTGAGGCCCACAAATCTACGAGTACGGTTTCGCAGAGGGCACTGCCAGCTACCCGTCGCATTTCGTTGAACAGCTGGCTAGGTTTTAGGTCACCCAAGGGCATGTCAGAAAGAACGCGTTGTACGCGTCGTTGCTGGCTGTCTGCAAAGTGCGCTATGAGTTTAGATTTAATGTACTCGTAGCGATTAATCTGCGGCGTGGAATCGATGATTGCCTTCAACTCCGTTAGTTTGTTCGGCGGTACCTGTGCCATGACCAGATTGTACTTCCTCGCGTCATGTGTTACTCCGGTGGCCGCGAACCAAAACTCGAGGGACAAAAAATACGATTCAATGTTGGTATCATTCATGTTGGGTGGATTTATGCGTGGTACCATGGCTGCGTCCACGTGAAGCTCGGGCTGATGTGCACCGATTTCTCTGTGTAAAACGGTATGAGGTTGGGTCAGCTGCATTGGTGGCTGAAAGTTTGCCGGGGGTGATGCTTGTGCCTGTTTAAGGTTTTCTCCTTGTTCTTCCATTGCAAGATTAGCTACACTTGTTCGGGGTCACCACTTTAGTATCTTGTGACTGTATCCTGAATCCGAAAAGAGGAACTCAAAGAATTTGCTTAATCTTACGTACTCGCTAAAAACGTGTCTTTATTGTTTCACCAGAAAAATGAGAAGAAGGAAAAGAAAGAAGGAAAGGAAGAAAAGGGAAAAGAGTTGCTTACAACTAAAATACAAAAGGTAATAGAATAAGGGTTGCTGATTAAATAGTTCTTCGTACGCAGCATAGCGTTGCCACATATATATAGGGGAAATTGTCACCTTTGGTGGTCTTTTTTTTGACATAACTCGAGAACCACTAGTCCGATTTTGCTCAAATAAACTTAAAAAAATTCATTAATCTCTTAATCTAAAAATCCTTTAATCTGTTAATATAACGTTTTTCTATATACTCAACAGTTTTGCCGGTAAAAATAAATGTATGAAGAAAAAAAAAATTATTTTTGCCTAATTTATTTTTAACGGCAAAACTGTTGATTATATAGAAAAACGTTATATGAACAGATTAAAGGAATTGTAATCGGACTAGTGGTTCTCGAGTTATGGCAAAAAAAAGACAAAAAGGTGACAATTTCCCCTATATGATAGTTACTAACTTCAAATCGATATATCTCGATTCCTAGACGTGACCCAGCGAAACGCCGGGACATGTATAACTTCTTTTTTACCGATATAACTTTCCCCGGTAGTTTGAACCCTTCCCGATCACTGACCCCTACCATTTGTCTCACAGTGTAATAAGGTGAGAGTTTCAATAGGCTAAGAATTGGCGTTCCATACAAACCAAATTGTCGCAAAGAGGTTGCATTCCAAAACGTCAAAATACAAAGCATCAGTGTCTTTTATTTCTAAACCTTAGTAGATTGTAATTCCAAATGTACGCAACCACGGTTAGATGGTAGTTTTCATCTAGGTTGGGCAAATAAGACTTTTGGAATGCACCGACAGTAGTTTTGCATGACGTAGTCGCAAAAAAAAAACTTTTCAAAAATCAAAGCTATTTTGAAGACACTTTAAACTACATAGAATATTGTTGTTATGCAAATTTTTTGAATTTGTCTAATGTACAAGGTGAGAAATTTGGATTTCCATGGCTTTTGCTAAGGCAGTTCGGCATTCGCCCAAAATTTGGTGGAAATCGTACCCCAATCGGGTCAATGAATAAATATTTTTCTTTATCCCAATCATGACTAGACTGCGGATGTTTATGCAGAAGACGAAGCCTTAAAATATGTACTACATATCTATACACAAAATGTATACAAATTTATTTACTTTGCTTATAGTTAAGTGTACTTGTATACATTTTTCAATAGAAGTTCGCTGTGTTGTACCAATTGTGTGATTACAATACAAATTTTAGTCTCGATTTTTTTTTGTTTTGTACCTATAGCCCAGTATAAAAAATACACACATCTGTACAAATGTACTTTAAAAATGCTTTTATTTTTAAATGGATATACTTCGAAATGTAATTTTTCGCAGTATTATACCGTTTTTTGTGCTAAAAAGGGTACGAGCATTTGATAAATGTATATATGTAAATACGAGTATGACGTATGAATAACATTATTTCCTGCTCTGATTTCATTCACACATTTCTGTGTTTTTCCGTTGATTTTCTTCGTTAGGAGCTTCATTTTTTGTAAAACAACGGGATTTGTTACACCGTGCGACAAAAACCAAAAAATTTTAAAACACGAAAAAATCAACATATTCACAAAACTAGGAGCGTATAACTGCGTTTTTAATTTTTTTTTCTGACGTCATCATTTTTTTTAGGGACTTTGAAATTTCTAGGATATGATTGAATACAAAAAGTATTTAAAAGATTTGGTGCATTGTAGAGTTACAATATTATTGTCATTTAAAACAAAAAATTGTCTGTATGAATAACGATCGCTTAAAATCGATCTCAAATTTTGTACTTGCGCTGTAGAAATTTTAGCTCTATATTATGTAGTTTGACTATTGTCAATTAAATCTAATTCTTTGTATTGCATGCGCTCCACGTTTTTCGTTTTCAATCTCATAAATTGTTTATAATGACTTTAGCTAAAATTTCAAAATCAAAAGTTATCAAAACAAATTCTATGGGACTAAGTCCATTTATAAAAACGTGGTATATTAAAAAGATTTTATTTTTTATTTTAATTTATAGAATTTTCAATTAACGGCCAAATATATATAAACAATATTTTAATTTATTAAATTTTTTTCATTCCTAAGCAAAAATGCTTCACGCATCATATTTCAGTAAAGTCGGATCAGTTTTAGTACTCTTTGCCGCATCTTATATGGGACCACCCTAATATATAATGTATGTAAGTATCTACATGAGCACATAGATTTACGTTTCGCTATCTAAATAATTTTTCCCATACAAAACCTATTGTAGTCGCATCTCAGAATAAATGAATTTCACAGGTTTTAAACGAAAATTCTAATTTAATTATTTAGATAAGTAAAATTGGAAGTGAAACGTGTTTTCATTTTCAGTTGAAGTTCGATTGCTATTCATAAACCTTGTACGAATCTGCGGAATGAGAGTCCTTAGTGTTCTTACGATTTGCTTAGCAATATCATTGCTGCCAGGTGGGGGCTTAAAAAAGGTGATCTCATATTTTTCATTAATTTGCTCTCAAATTAACAGTTTCGATGCTGGCTGACCCTCGACCACCACATTATGACTCGCTACGCACCATGGCAGAGGCTGCAGTTGAGGATTGCTATGAGGATGCGGATCAGAATGTTAAAGTAGAAATAACCGATGGTCTGTATACTACAATATATTTTATGATGTATGCCAAAAACATTTTCGGCCCATTGCAGAGGGCTTCGATGAGCTATTAAGGGGTTCACGTGATAATTTATTGCGTAATACGAAATGTTTGCGTTACTGTATTATGAGAAAAAATGGATTGGTAAGTTTATATAGTTGGGAAAATACGCACATATACATATGTATATGTATGTAAATATGTACGTTCCATAAGCATAGCACAAATGCACTTTAATGGCGTTTTAATTTCTACAAAAAATGTTGCCTGGCCAGCAACGATTTATAAATCACGATTAGGTACTTTATATAAGATCTAAATGGCTTATCTTACTGCAAATTATGTAAGAAGCATCTCAGCAACAACATCCGAAACAAATAGGCACAACTGGTCAAACTTTCATATAAACAAGAGGCTTAGTTCAAGCGTCAGCCTTGACCGGATGTCATAAACAGACAGAAAGATTCAATATGCGAGAAGGATACGAAGCACAGTGTCGCGACTCCATATAATCTGCGGCCAAAAATAGTAATCGTGCTCCGGTTCCGCTGAATTTTTGTCTAATACTTTTTTTAACTGTGAAAAGAAGAAATTTTTCAATATGTTGAAAATTAAGTAGCTTTCGCACCCTCCACACTAGTGGGCGGCAATACTAAATGTACTTCGATTTTGATACAATTTTATAGGTAGCTTTATATTATACATATATCAAAAAAAGTCAAAATCATCGGTTTACTACCACGTTCAAAATACACACAAAAATTACGCAATCGGTTAGACCGAGTAAAATATACATTTAATTTAATTTTGAAAAAATTTCATATGCAATGGTCTGTCTACATTATATATTTTAAGGAGTCACCAAAAAATAGAAAAAAAAACTATGAAGCGAACCTCAGCGAACATTCTCATTAGTCTTGATTTGAAGTTAACATAACTTGAAACAAACTCTAAAAAATCGCTGATATGATTCGGATAGGTTTTTTAACTGTCTTCGCACAGACAAAATTCACCTAGTTTTTGACAATTTCACGAAGTAACGGTACCCTCCCCCGATGGATGAATTAGTTAATAATCAGGGTTTATGTGTATTAAAAACTACTATACTATATTATAAAACAACTTGAAACAGTTTAAATCCCACATTAATTAAAAAATGACTACAAAACGGAGGCTGAACGGATTGCGTTTGGTTTCAAGTTTGGATTCATAAGTCTATTAATTCGGGTTTTAGGGCAATTCAAGGGCAGCTTAGTTAATGCGCTATATATAGTTACGCAGTACATATTTATATTTTATGAGCTTCTTAGTCTTAATTGATTTTTGTATCGCGCTAAAAGAACATGTGTACATATTTCTAAATGGTTTTCAGATCAATGCTGGGAATTCTATTGATGAAGATAGAGTCGTAGAAATTTTTAAAATTATCCATCCTCAAATTGAGAAGGAAAAGCTGATAAAAGTTCTCCAAAAGTGCTCCGAAGAAACTGAAAAGCAAATCGATAAGTAAGTAGTTAGTAACTATACAAAATTCAAATTTAAATACTCACTTTCTTTACTCTGCAGTTGCGAGCGCGCCTTTGCTGCGGCGACGTGCGTCCTTGGCGAGTTGAAGGGACAAGGTGTTACTGATATTTAATTAAATACTGCTATGTTAATACAAGTCTTGCAAAACCCTCGCACGGTGTACGGATTGTACGTTTTGCATAGGTAAACCGGTTCCACTGTGCAATGCGTGCACCGTACAAGGCTTTTGCAAGACCTAGAGAATACCCGAAATTAATATAAACATTTTAAAAGTATCACTTCATTAAAATGTAATTGAATTTCTCTACAGTTTTAAATTCAATAAATCAAAAAATTAATTTTTTATTATCTAAAAATTGCAGCTTTAATAAATTCACTTTATCAAATAAAATTTGTGTTTGCTACACTAAAAAATACTTAATAAATTTCAAATAGT
>NW_023458567.1:22685587-22691429 GCF_013731165.1 Rhagoletis pomonella | reverse complement strand
ACTATTTGAAATTTATTAAGTATTTTTTAGTGTAGCAAACACAAATTCTATTTGATAAAGTCAATTTATTAAAGCTGCAATTTTTAGATAATAAAAAATTAATTTTTTGATTTATTTAATTTAAAACTGTAGAGAAATTCAATTACACTTTAATGAAGTGATACTTATAAAATGTTTATATTAATTTCGGGTATTCTCTAGGTCTTGCAAAAGCCTTGTACGGTGCACGCATTGCACGGTGGAACCGGTTTACCTATGCAAAACGTACAATCCGTATACCGTGCGAGGGTTTTGCAAGACTTGTATTAACATAGCAGTATTTAATTAAATATCAGTAACACCTTGTCCCTTCAACTCGCCAAGGACGCACGTCGCCGCAGCAAAGGCACGCTCGCAACTGCAGCGTAAAGAAAGTGAGTATTTAAATTTGAATTTTGTATAGTTACTAACTACTTACTTATCGATTTGCTTTTCAGTTTCATCGGAGCACTTTTGGAGAACTTTTATCAGCTTTTCCTTCTCAATTTGAGGATGGATAATTTCAAAAATTTCTACGACTCTATCTTCATCAATAGAATTCCCAGCATTGATCTGAAAACCATTTAGAAATATGTATGTTCTTTTAGCGCGATACAAAAATCAATTAGGACTAAGAAGCTCATAAAATATAAATATGTACTGCGTAACTATAAGCGCATTAAATAAGCTGCCCTTGAATTGCCCTAAAACCCGAATTAATAGACTTACGAATCCAAACTTGAAACCAAACGCCTCCGTTTTGTAGTAATTTTTTAATTAATGTGGGATTTAAACTGTTTGAAGTTGTTTTATAATAAAGTATAGTAGTTTTTAATACACATAAACATCGGCGTAGCCAGAATGAAATTTAGGGGGGGCTCGACCCTATTAAGTTGGCATTTCAGGGTACTATTTTATATATATATATAAGAAAAATTTGAAAGTTAGGAGGGGGTGCTCGAGCACCCCCCTGCCCCTACCTGGCTACGCTCATGCACATAAACCCTGATTATTAACTAATTCAATAATCGGGGGAGGGTACCGTTACTTCGTGAAATTGTCAAAAACTAGGTGAATTTTGTGTGTGCGTTAAAACTTTAGAAGACAGTTAAAAAACCTATCCGAACATATCAGCGATTTTTTAGAGTTTGTTTCAAGTTATGTTAACTTCAAATCAAGACTAATGAGAATGTTCGCTGAGGTTCGCTTCATAGTTTTTTTTCTATTTTTTAGTGAGTCCTTAAAATATATAATGTAGACAGTACATTACCATTGCATATGAAATTTTTTCAAAATTAAATTAAATGTATATTTTACTCGGTCTAACCGATTGCGTAATTTTTATGTGTATTTTGAACGTGGTAGTAAACCGATCATTTTGACTTTTTTTGATATATGTATAATATAAAGCTACCTATAAAATTGTATCAAAATCGAAGTACATTTAGTATTGCCGCCCACTAGTGTGGAGGGCGCGAAAGCTACTTAATTTTCAACATATTGAAAAATTTCTTCTTTTCACATTATTATTATAGTATTACAAAAAATTCAGCGGAACCGGAGCACGATTACTATTTTTGGCCGCAGATTATATGGAGTCGCGACACTGTGCTTCGTATCCTTCTCGCATATTGAATCTTTCTGTCTGTTTATGACATCCGGTCAAGGCTGACGCTTGAATTAAGCCTCTTATTTATATGAAAGTTTGACCAGTTGTGCCTATTTGTTTCGGATGTTGTTACTGAGATGCTTCTTACATAATTTGCAGTAAGATAAGCCATTTAGATCTTATATAAAGTACCTAATCGTGATTTAAAAAGTAACATTTTTTGTAGAAATTAAAACGCCATTAAAGTGCATTTGTGCTATGCTTATGGAACGTACATATCTACATACATATACATATGTATATGTGCGTATTTTCCCAACTATATAAACTTACCAATCCATTTTTTCTCATAATACAGTAACGCAAACATTTCGTATTACGCAATAAATTATCACGTGAACCCCTTAATAGCTCATCGAAGCCCTCTGCAATGGGCCGTAAATGTTTTTGGCATACATCATAAAATATATTGTAGTATACAGACCATCGGTTATTTCTACTTTAACACTCTGATCCGCATCCTCATAGCAATCCTCAACTGCAGCCTCTGCCATGGTGCGTAGCGAGTCATAATGTGGTGGTGGTGGAGGGTCAGCCAGCATCGAAACTGTTAATTTGAGAGCAAATTAATGAAAAATATGAGATCACCTTTTTTAAGCCCCCACCTGGCAGCAATGATATTGCTAAGCAAATCGTAAGAACACTAAGAACTCTCATTCCGCAGATTCGTACAAGGTTTATGAATAGCAATCGAACTTCAACTGAAAATTAAAACACGTTTCACTTCCAATTTTACTTATCTAAATAATTAGAATAGAATTTTCGTTTAAAACCTGTGAAATTCATTTATTCTGAGATGCGAGTACAATAGGTTTTGTATGGGAAAAATTATTTAGATAGCGAAACGTAAATCTATGTGCTCATGTAGATACTTACATACATTATATATTAGGGTGGTCCCATATAAGATGCGGCAAAGAGTACTAAAAATGATCCGACTTTACTGAAATATGATGCGTGAAGCATTTTTGCTTAGGAATGAAAAAAATTAAATAAATTAAAATTAAAAATTAAAACTTTTTAATATACCACGTTTTTATAAATGGACTCAGTCCCATAGAATTTGTTTTGATAACTTTTGATTTTGAAATTTTAGCTAAAGTCATTATAAACAATTTATGAGATTGAAAACAAAAAAAGTGGAGCGCATGCAATACAAAGAATTAGATTTAATTGACAATAGTCAAACTACATAATATAGACCTAAAATTTCTACAGCGCAAGTACAAAATTTGAGATCGATTTTAAGCGATCGTTATTCATATAGACCAGTTTTCGTTTTTTCGTGTTTTAAAAATGCCCGTTGTTTTACAAAAAAATGAAGCACCTAACGAGGAAAATCAACGGAAAAACACAGAAATGTGTGAATGAAATCAGAGCAGGAAATAATGTTATTCATACGTCATACTCGTATTTATATACATTTATCTAATGCTCGTACCCTTTATAGGACAAAAAAACTGTATAATACTGCGAAAAATTCCATTTCGAAGTATCTCCGTTTAAAAATAAAAGCATTTTTAAAGAACATTTGTACAGATGTGTGTATTTTTTATACTGGGCTATAGGTACAAAACAAAAAAAAATCGAGACTAAAATTTTTATTGTAATCACACAATTGGTACAACACAGCGAACTTCTATTGAAAAATGTATACACCCAATAGAACTTGAAGGGAGATCTCCCTATGTGAGGAATAAAAGAGTAGTCCCCTTAACCTGATTTCTGAGCAACAAGGGAGATTTGTCGGTTTTGTACTCCTTTATTACTCGTTTAGGAATCATATAGGAGATCTCCTAAGCGAGCGACGAAATAATACTCCCTGAGGTATGATTTGGGACCAATAAACGAGATTTGTCGGTTTTGTCCTCCTGTATTGCTTGCTTAAGAGCGTAATGAGAGATCTCCTAAGCGAGCAATTAAAGAATGCTCCCTGAGGCATGATTTGGGAGCAATAAGCGAGATTTGTCGGTTTTGTACTCCGTTATTACTCGTTTAGGATTAAAAAGTGATGTCTCCTAAGCGAGAAATCCAAGAGTATTCTTTTTGATTGATAGGAGAGCAATACCCACCTCGTTTAAAAGAAATTTTGTGTTTCCGGAAAAATTTATCATAGAAAAAAAACAACAGAAAATGTTTCTTATAGACGCATAAGGAGGACACAATAATCTAATTTGGATAGCACACAGATTTTAATAAAAGTCTGTTGGTATGTACCTCAACTTTTGTTTAAATATATTAAGTATTGTCTTACTTATAAATATACCGTTAAATACTTTTCAGATTGCGCAAATTAGTGTTTGCATTTAAGTGTGACCCCCGGGTTTAAACATCGCATGGATGACAAAGATATCAGATAAGCAAAGTCACCTTCATAATTTCCCCGCTTGGTGGATTCCTGAACAGGCAAGCATCCTTGACACCCAGGAAATCATATACGAGTACATACTTATATGTGCATATAGATGCATATAATTCAAATCTTATCTTACCGTTTTGTTATTATTATGTTATACTTTCATATGATTTCTTTGCAATATAATTCTAATATTAAGCAATTATGTAAGATGTATCATTTATGTTTTATCTGATCTCGTACTTATATCTGTTAAGATCTTGTAAAATTGCACAAATGCACGTGATTAAAAAGTTAAATAAAAAATTTAATAAATAGCAAAATCTATTTGGCTAATTTAAAATGTTCGTTATCATTGCTCTCTTATTACTCCTATAGGAGGCTTTCGGGATGCCTCTAATGGGAGCACTCCCTTATTGCTCGTTCGGGAGGAATATGGGATGTTTTCTATGTGCCCTCCCTTGTTGTCTTTTTGGGAGGTTTCTGGGAGGTAACTATGGGAGTACTCCCGTATTGCTCCATTAGAAGGTTTGTGGGATGATAATTCTGTGTGTGCTCCCCGATTGCTCGTTTAGAAGGTAAAAGGGATTACTCCCCCTCCTAGGACATCCAATGTTAAAGGGAGTATACAATATTACATGCTTATACATAGAAGCATAGGGAGCAATGGGGAGTATTCGTATACTCCCAAGGGAGTACTCACCGAGCAATCGTACGATGCTCCCAAGTTCTACTGGGAAAGTACACTTAACTATAAGCAAAGTAAATAAATTTGTATACATTTTGTGTATAGATATGGAGTACATATTTTAAGGCTTCGTCTTATGCATAAACATCCGCAGTCTAGTCATGATTGGGATAAAGAAAAATATTTATTCATTCACCCGATTGGGGTACGATTTCCACCAAATTTTGGGCGAATGCCGAACTGCCTTAACAAAAGCCATGGAAATCCAAATTTCTCACCTTGTACATTAGACAAATCCAAAAAATTTGCGTAACAACAATATTCTATGTAGTTTAAAGTGTCTTCAAAATAGCTTTGATTTTTGAAAATTTTTTTTTTTTGCTGACTGCGTCATGCAAAACTACTGTCGGTGCATTCCAAAACATCAAAATACAAAGCATCAGTCTCTTTTAATACTAAATCGCACTAGAAGAAAAAGTCTTATTTGCCCAACCTAGTTGAAAACTACCATCTAACCGTGGTTGCGTACATTTGGAATTACAATCTACTAAGGTTTAGAAATAAAAGACACTGATGCTTTGTATTTTGACGTTTTGGAATGCAACCTGTGTGCGACAATTTGGTTTGTATGGAACGCGAATTCTTAGCCTATTGAAACTCGCACCTTATTATTAATCTATCTATATGTATATATAAATGTGAATGTCTATTTGTTTGTTTTTTACCTTATAACTTCTGAAACGCGGCACGGAATCGCACGAAACTTTGCACACTTATTTGCTTTTACCCAGGGAAGGTTATAGGTATAGAGAAAAATGGACAGTAGTGGAAAAGAGGGCGTGGCATGTGCTATACTATATAAAATTTTCATGTTGTATATCTCTTGAAATATTTATGATAGAGCATTGGAACATGCTGTCGAGATAAATAAAATTAATTCCATACTCATGCGAAAATATGGGCGGTATTGGAAAAGGGGGCGTGGCACCTCCCATAGGCGTGAATTATTTAATCAGCTCTAACTTCGTGACCGTAAGTCACATGAGCTGGAAACTTCAGGTAGATACATACCAGAGCTGTAAAATGATTGAATCAGTAGGATCTGCATTCA
>NW_023458567.1:22678766-22685487 GCF_013731165.1 Rhagoletis pomonella | reverse complement strand
TTTTGCAGAGAACAACTTTCTGCGTAGGCGGCCTTCGACCGCACTTAGGGATTATAACCCTCAGGCAGTAGAATTCTCCTTTCTGTTTTGCGAAGAAAAGGAGCTGAACACCTTTTGCAGAGAACACCTTTGTATATTTTTAATGCTTACAGGGTTATATCCTATTTTCTTTTGTCTCTCATTCTTTTGCATATTTTGGAGTTTGACAGGTGAACTACGCCATTTAATTTGCATATGCAACCAAAGTCGGACGCATGATTTAGAAGGTGTTTTTATTTAATAAGTAGCTGCTTTAAGGGGAATAGGAGTGATAAGTTTACGATAATTTCCGAATTTTACAAAAAAGGGCATATTTCTAACCCAATTTGTAAATAAATTAGTGACCAAAAATAATGTTTAGACCCTTGGCTACAAGTGTGTGCAAATTTTTTTTCGATCGGGTCACCGCTTTGGACGCAATACCTCGAAATAGATCGGCAACGTACTAAACCGTACCCCTATTCTGCACGTTACCGAAGATTTTGTAACCGGAAAATTGTATTACCAAAAAATGTTTCCAGTTCTTGTCACCGCGATTCTAGGTTCGTTGGTAATGCAGTTAAAATACTCAGCAATTCAGCTATGAAGAATTATGCAGATTCTGGCATTGCATATTTCACGGGGCAATACTTTGTTACCAACTTATGAGATGGTAACAAAATTTACCGGTTACGAGAGTAGAGAGAATGCGAAAAGGGTTTAAAAATTGGCAGGAACTTTATTTACCGGTTACAAACTTTTTATTACCATCTGGCAAGAAACATGTGACTAGTTTAACGGGATTTAGATACAAAAACCATTTTAAATTAGTAATTATGCGAGGTATTTGCTCAGTGGAGTATAAGATCCAGACACTTTTAAATTTCTTAAAGTTGCATAAACCCTCCCCACCATTGCATTATAAACCCTAAATTTGTTACCTTGCTGAAGATTTTCAGTGGGTACTTAAGCGAACATAATTTGTGATGTAGTTACATCTTCTTGTTAACTTACATAAATAAGTCCTTGAATAAAAGATAAAAAAAATTAGTCCTTGAACATTTAATGAAGTATACGTAATTTAAAACCTAGATCGCAGCATTATTTAAACAAGTAAACACATAAAGGAAAACTTTACTTAAAAAAAACAGATAAAGAAATGTTATGTCATTTTCAAAAGAATTACATAAGAAAGTCATTGATTATACATATTTATACATATACACAAACAGGGCATATCATTTTGGAACAAATTCAAAATGATATTGTTTGCCACTTGTGTTTATTTTTTAATTTTTAAAATTCTTAAATAAAAAAAAAAATCATTCCATAACAAATACCATAGAAACTTAAAATTTTGCAGAACACTGAAAAAAATCATAAAAATTTGTGGAAGATTAAGTTCACGATATTGCATGTTTAACAAAATGGTAGAAAATTTATGAAATTTCGGGTCTAATCATTTCGAAATTTCCTCGACCTCATTTGTAAAGAAATAAATATTGTACCAGCATGCTTCGAGCCTGATGGTACAATCACTTGATGGAGCCAGCAAGCTGGTGTCGTATATTTCCCCTTTTATACAAAAAGGTTTTTGGTTGGATAAAATATTAGCTTTTTTTCCAGAGTTCATTATTTTTCTATACCATTACTTATTGAAAATGTTTGCGTGTATACTTATATATGTATATGTAGGTAAAAATTTTTAGCTACCATTTTTAGCTACCATTTTTAGCTACAACGACTTTTATTAGCTCTTTTTTAGCCCTTTTTTAAGGGAATTTGGCTACACTAAAAGGATTCGCGGGAACACTGAAAGGAAGCTGCGCATCACTAAAGCTGAAATTAGTCAAGAACGCAGAACGTATACTTAAACGCAGTCTGTATACGCAGAATTTTTTCGATTACTGGAGCCCTCAGTATTGCTTACTACAGTGTTGCCACTTATCAATGGCTTTTCATAAAACTACCTTTTCAACTACAGTTTTTCGTGCTATAATAGATCGTAGCTAAATATAAACTACTTACTTTTCAACAAAAAACCTTATTCAATAGTAAATTTCAAATATTT
Organism: Rhagoletis pomonella; assembly: GCF_013731165.1. Classification (NCBI taxonomy): domain Eukaryota; kingdom Metazoa; phylum Arthropoda; class Insecta; order Diptera; family Tephritidae; genus Rhagoletis; species Rhagoletis pomonella. The sequence goes on along the minus strand of NW_023458567.1, from coordinate 22,683,398 downwards.
TAAACTTATTTTGAATAGGAAATTATAACTTTTTACCATCTGCAAAACTGACGAAGTGGGAACCATCTATAGAAGGAAGAAATCAGCTGACACGGAGAAATTTAACTTCCGCAGATTTCTGCGCTACGGGCTACAACTACAGAAAAATTCTGCGGTGTTGAGTTTTCATTCACATGGCGCTCTGGTAAGACAGATCGTGTCAGCTAACTCGGGTTTACGTACCGGTAGGTTTACGTTCTTGACTTCAACTTAAGCTAATTGGTACTCTGATGACATTTCGAAGTAAACAATGGCCGACGTCGAAGGGTAATTGCGCAGAAAATGTTTTTGAGTATGCGGCGAAAGGATTTTCCGAAATCCATCAACTAAACAAGGATAATCGTAACAGTAGGTGTGTTTTATGCAGTCAGTACTAGTGTGTACTGGAACCTACAAATTTTTACTGGAAAAGTGTATAATAAACCAAAAAATTTGCAAGAGAGCCATTAAATGAGACCGTAATAACACAGAACAGCTGCAAATTCTTGCTAGTGAAATTTTTACTAACCGAAATTAGCTAGCAGGAGAAGAACAAGAATAAATGTCAAAAGCCGCCATTTGGTGAATTGGTAAGCGTAAACAAAAGTAAAATGAGTGGAAATCAAAATATAAATGATGTGCTGCATGAACGAATGACACAAGATCACGCAAGAACAAGAGAGTGAAAAAAGTCGATTTTTAAGCGTGTTGTACGCCATTTGTTTTTACTGGAAAACGAAAGAAAAGTAAACAGAACAACGAAAACCAAAATTATTGCCAGCCACTTTAAACACACATTCACGTAAAGTCAATCCTTAGAACGCTTTAACGTTAAATGACACTTATTAACGAATCATCCTGTCTGGAGCAAGAACAGCCTCGGTCTTGCTTTCCACTATTTGAAAGCATAAGTACGTGGCATTATTTAATATATACTAAAAATATATTGTAACTCTTGTTGCTTAAGAGCTATGCACGTTTCAACACCGGACTGTGACATAACCATATTCGGAAATACTTTTTGAAGGTGCTTTATATTATCGAACAAGTCTGCTCTCCTAATACAATGTTTTCAAAAGTTGGTACACAGTTTCTTAGCTTAAGGATAGAACTCAAGAAATACATATTAATTGAACTGATAAAATAAATTTTGAGGTCAATATTTGCAAAAAAATAGTCGGACTGTTACGTTGCACAAGAAGACTGTTACATTACCTGTGCGATATACGTATAGCGACAAGATTATAATACGTGTTTAGATGGCTTGTGGTCTTTTTTATGCAATCACTAGCATGAATTAACAGGATAACCTAATATTCGCGGCTTGCGTTTTGGTACGCATGCCGTCGAATTTGTTTTTTTGCGTCACCCGAAATTGGCTTGCGTGCATTTGCATCTGATTTCATTGAGCGAAACGTCAAATCAAAATGTCACGCAGAACAAAAATTGGAAGCTGAGTTAGCTTCATACGCAAGTATTTTTGCGATTTGACATGTAAATCAAAGGAATTAAGAACATGATAATTATGAATATAGATTTGAAAGTTTCTGATATTGTGCAGCTGAAGGTCGTTTCCGAAGTAAATTTCTGCGTGCCTCGCGCTCGAGCTTAGAACTGCGCCAAGATGTAAATGTTTTTCGTGGTTAAGTACACGAGAAACAACTTTTGTTAGGTCTATGCCCTATATTCTTACCCTTCAAAATGCGCTTTCAAGTGGTGCTTTACGATTTTTCCTTCAGAAACTATAGCCATTGGAAGATGACGTAATGAGTTAGAAAGCATATGCTTGGTTTGGCTATGTTATATTCGAGGACACGGCAGTTAAAGTATACTCTTGAACCACGGTGCAGCGAACAAAGGTGGCGCCGTCAGTGGTACCGCTACTTTGGTTTTGCTGATTTTGACAGTTGTGGTAACTTGTAAATAAACCTTTGTTTACAAATCAGCGAAAGAGAAAGTGGAATTATAAGTGAAAAATCAGTTTAAATCGTGTTAATTTGCAATTTGTGAGTGATTTTTGAGTTGAAGACTGCGTAAAAACTAATACAATGAAGTGCTGTGTTTTAAATTGCGACAACCGTCAAGATGCAAGAAGCGTAGATGCAAGTGTAGCGCTGGGACGAATCGCTGCATTTTGTGTACATAGGACACGGCAAAGCCGTTCCCGAAATGTTTCTCTATTATTATATTAACAGCATTTCCTCACAATGATTTGGTTTCTGCTCCACGCAGCCTCCATTAGCAAGTTAACTAATCATTCCCACAGAGATGCTGCTGCAGTTTTCTGCAGCAGCCTTAATTGCAAAGCAATGGAGTGCACCAAAACGTTTGCTGAAGCAGCCTCAATTGCAAAGCAATGAAGTGCACCACAATGTTCACTGTTCTCTAATAGATTAGGTGAAAAATGCAATATTTTCGCATTTAGCAAAATTAAAACACGTTTTTCGCAGTAATAGCCCGAACACAATGAAAACGACGAGCTACGGACTACAGCTGTCAAATTATTTTAACACGTACTCTTATGTAGATAATTATTTTGGCGACGACCGGGCTACGCGACGGCTGTGGTTGCGGCCAGATTAGATCTATTTCTATTTTTCCGGCGACAGATAAGGTTCTTCCTCTTCTTTTATGTCAAACTCATACAAATTCATGATGTCGCTGCCGCGTTCAAAAAAATCATGTCGCCATCGACAAAGCGTTTAGATAATGAAGATAACAAACTGGAAGCTGTGGCCCGTAGCTCGTCGTTTTCAATGTGTTCAGAACTGCTTTGGCTGTTTCAACTCGTTCTTCTTTTCGCTCTATTCTTTGTTTACTTGTGGTACACAAATGTCAACGCCCAGGACGGCGCAATCTTGTATTCTATCATTCTTGCTCTTGAACGAAACATCTTATATCACCATTCGAAAGGGCATTTTAATTAATAAAAATAGTACTAGCAAAATAGGCAAAATAATTGCAATAGATTTTTATTATTTACTCGGAAAATCTTCTTCTTTTAGCTTCTTATTTAGTTTTTTGGGCTCGTTCCTTTTTGAAATAATATTCTTTTATTTTTGGTTACTGATACTTTTCGTTATTGTTGTACAAGTATTAGAGTACAACGCCATAACAAGCTTTTCAGGCGTTTGGAGCTTTTCAGGCTTCCAGCTAAATTCACATGAACCAATTAGAACAGATCTGACCGCTTGACAAGCAGCCATTTGCAAAAGCGTCTGTTTTGTTCTTACATCTCCTTATTTATGTTTATTTTCTGTTGAAATGTAATTAGAATGAAGGACGCGGTAATCGGTTGCAAAAACATGTACAAAAATAATAAATTAGTTAGCACAAACATGCGCTCAAAAATTGCTTTAATTTTTTTCTCTATATTTCGTCTTCATATTTTTGGTTTACATTTGGATAGTTTCAGCTTAGTATCCAGCTCTTAAGAAAACGGTCAAGAAAAAATTGCCATTAGTGGTATTCATCTAAACCGATAACTTTATCAAGCAGATAATCTTATAAGTTTATGCACTCTGTTACATGAACGACCCACACTCTCTTTTCGTTTACACATGCGACAATAGTCGTGTTTTCTTTGGTTATAAAGCGCAGTGTCACTAACTTTATACTACTAGCACGGGGATAAAGAAATTATAGAAACTACCTCACTAAATTGGAAAAAACTATGTTTACGAGATATCTATTTAAATAAATGTACATATAACATAAAGGCTATTTATTTGAAGCAAGTTATAAGAAACAATGGCAGAATGTCTGTTTGTGTATGAATTCATTTGTCACGGCTACCAAACTTTGCGAATTTTCAGTGAAACAAAACAACAGACGGGATAATAATTGAACCAGATCTCTATCACGATCATATCGTTGTTGAATTTGCGTGCAAAATTTGTATGCGGATCCCGATTATTGCCTAAGAAAACATAGCTAGAGTTGCGACAGAGTTGCATTGTCTTCAGTTTATCAAGTTTATTCAGTAAAATCGCTGGATAAATTGAAAAAATGTGTAAAGAGTTTCCATACAAATTTTGACAGTTCATTTATAAGGTTTACACAATTATAAGTTTATACGGTTTACAATGCATTTATAAGGTTTGATGAATACCCTTATTATTTCGCGTGTGTGTCCAAGGAATTTTGACATTTTTGATAACGCACAGCCTGTTGCCTCACTCTTTCCTCAAGAAATAATGGAACGGGCATATATTTCTGTTGCAAACCTGGGTTGCCTTGTGCTCTTTTTTCACAAAAAACGTTAGAAAACCGTAGTAGAAAGCGTACTAAATTTCTGAAGAACTGCGTACTGCCTTAAGGAAATTTGACTCAAGAAAATTTCTTAGCCATTTCTTGTACGTCATTTTATATGGAGTTTTTGCTTTTCTTAAGAGCTGGATACTAAGCTTTCAAAGGAAAATAACATGGCGCCGAGATTACAAACGTCAGCCAGAAAACTACTCTTTCTTTTCTGGTCTGGTGTAATTGGATCATGTTAAATTCAGCTTTTGCTGAAAGCCTGAAAAGGTCTCTGTGGAATTGTACTGTTACTGCTACCACCTTGTAGTAATTCGCCTTGAATAAGGTGGTAGCATTGAATTTAAAGGAGTTCGA
>NW_023458567.1:22672828-22678666 GCF_013731165.1 Rhagoletis pomonella | reverse complement strand
TCGAACTCCTTTAAATTCAATGCTACCACCTTATTCAAGGCGAATTAATACAAGGTGGTAGCAGTAACAGTACAATTCCACAGAGAGCTTTTCAGGCTTTCAGCAATAGCTGAATTTAATATGATCCAATTACACCAGACCAGAAAAGAAAGAGTAGTTTTCTGGCTGACGTTTGTAATCTCGGCGCCATGTAATTATCCTTTGAAACGATCCAAATGTAAACCAAAAATATGAAGACGAAACATAGAGAAAAAAATTAAAGCAATATTTGAGCGCATGTTTGTGCTAACTAATTTATTATTTTTGTACATGTTTTTGCAACCGATTACCGCGTCGTTCATTCTAATTACATTTCAACAGAAAATAAACATAAATAAGGAGATGTAAGAACAAAACAGACGCTTTTGCAAATGGCTGCTTCCCTGCAAAAATCGTTGGATCATGTAGTCTATTTGTGGTAAATTGGAGTACTTACAAAAGTGTTCCTCTGTCATGCTGTAGCGGACCAACTGGTGTCTCTGCGCTAGCTTATTGTTTGTTATCCGATCACTGCTCGTGTTTTAACGAAACGTGATTGAAGTTGAGCATTTGAAAGCACATTTGCATGTCTGGCTGTAGCTGAAGGTGTAGAGATGCTCGCTGTTAGTTCTTAGCTCCCAGCATGTTCGGGTTCGAATACCGTCAGAGGCAACATATAATTTTTAATTTTTGTCTTGGTTTTTATTAATTTCGAAAAAGTATTTGAGAAGTGAAGAACAAAAGCGGGTACAAACGAAAAAAATATAGCAACAATGCCATTGTTATTATGTTGGAGTAGTTTTGTGCTACTCTGATGTAATGCGGGGATGGAGTATAGGGTCCTGCCCTAGGACATCGCAATGTTAATTGGACCATATTTTTTATGTGAATTGTGGTTAATTTTGGAGTACTCCTTGGTCCTTAGGGAGGACTCTTTACACGCATGCATGGTGTAGTCGCGATTTTTGCAGGGTTGTCAAGCGGTCAGATCTGTTCTAATTGGTTCATGTGAATTTAGCTGAAAGCCTGAAAAGCTCTAAACGCCTGAAAAGCTTGTTATGGCGTTGTACTCTAATACTTGTACAACAATAACGAAAAGTATCAGTAACCAAAAATACAAGATCACGTAAGTCCCCTTTCAGACACGTCAAGTCTTGCTTTCAAGTCTGCTCGTTCGTTGGTGAAGGAGGTGGGAAGAGAGGGAAAGAGTACAGATACCTCCGTACCGTCAATTCGTTTCAAGTTTTCTTGTTCTCTTTTGATCTTTTCGTTGCTTCCCGTTTAACGTGAGTTATTAGGGACGTTCCGATACCATCAATGTATCGATACTTACTTAAATAAGTTCACGTTCACTCAAATCGCTATTTCGATACTACTTATATGAGTAATGCGAATGTATCGATAACTACTTATATCGATAATTTTTCACCATTTTATATGTACCAAAGTGAAAGTAATTTTCAGACGTCAGGAGCGTTCCTTATCTCCCAGAAATAGTCAGAAAAAGTCCGAAGTAGTCAGATTTAGTCCAAAAAGCGTTCCTTAACTCGGAAATGACAGCAAAAATGAGAGAGCAATACCCACTGAGAGTGACTCTCATCAGTCCGAAGTAGTCAGAGTTAGTCAGAAGAATTTTTTCTGGCAAAATCCTGAAACGTGTCAAACTTAACTAAATTTAAATTAACGGAAATTAAAGAATACGCAAAAAGTGAGAATAATCTAAAAAGTAAAAGAAGTGAATTGAAATTGGAAGGAGGCAAAAAATAATTGATATAGTAAGTGTTTATTGTGCTTGTGCTTGTGTGAATGTGTTTTGTACATACATTTAAATTTTTATTTGACGTTAGCTTTGTTGTTGCCATTCTTTGGACTAAAAATTTGGCTTTTTGCGTTCCTTTACTTTTTCTGTTATTCTCTTTTAGTGAGTGCATTTTGCTTACGCTCCGGCATTTTGACACTTTTCAGATTTTAGTCCAAAAAGATAAGGAATGAACCTGTTATCTGTGACATACCTTTTACGACACTTGAGTGGAAGCCAGTTCTAAAACGCCCTATCTCAGGAAACTTTTCAAAAGCGCCCTATTTCAGAAATTTATTGAAAAACGCCCTATCTCGGAAAACTTTTTAAGAACACCCTATTTTAGAATTCGCTTCAAAAACGCCTTATCTCAAATATTTTCAGTTGAGGTAGGGCGTTTTTAAATTCAGAAATAGAGCGCTCTTGAGGAGTTAATTCAACATGACAACACATTTTAAAGCATTTTAATGCATTATTTTACCTAAATTGTGAGTTTAAAGTGGCTGGAAAAGTAGGCGAAGGAAGTGGCATACGTAACCGGCCGTCTTCACGTGCTGGAAAATCTCGTGAAGACCCATGCGAGATGCCGCGCGTGTAGACCGCATAATATACGAAGCATACTTTTTCTCGCATGCCGAGCGGTTTTCGAGCTCTCGCATGCGTTCAACTATTATTTTTGTTGTTTGGCGGGTATTTTCTCATTTCGCAGAATTCTTCAGAGTAGAAACATTGTTTATTTTGGCGGAAAATACAAATTTAGCCTGAAAAGCGCGCTCGTTCTTTTTTGGCGACATTTTACGGATGAAAAGGTATGCGGTCAAATGCCCAGTCAACAAAGGCACCCTGAAATTGTGCACATACAATTTTTTTCTCAGGTTTCGGACAACATAAATATTAACACGAATCTTCTTCACGCAAACATAAAAATCCACTTAATCCTGAGACACCTTTAAATTAATGAAATTTAAAAAAGCACAACATGAAACTAAAGGGTAGTTTATATTTAAGGACCACCAGTTTATAGCATTGATTATATGTATATGAAAACAAATTCGGCATTATTTTTAAATGTAATTTATGAGTCCAAAATATCAAAAAGTTTTTTTTTTGCGCGGAATCCACCTGTCTAAAAAATGGGAAAATCTAGTTTTCTTCGAGAATGTTTGGCCTTCTTTCGCAATAATTTAAAATAGTTCCTTATACTCTTCATTATCCATGTGTTTTCGTTGGAAAACTATTTGTAACGTAACATTCTTTTTTACTAATTGAATTTTCAAGTAGGTTTTTTTTTTTTAGGGAGAGGGCTCATTTTGCAAGCAACAATGTAAGCTATTCAACTTGTTATTGTCCCATAATTAAAATGTATGTTCTTTCTAACTTATATAGGCTCAGGAAATAAGAATTACGTAGAAAAATAAAAAACAGGATAACTATATTATTTCAAAAAGGAACGAGCCCAAAAAACTAAATAAGAAGCTAAAAGAAGAAGATTTTCCGAGTAAATAATAAAAATATATTGCAATTATTTTGCCTATTTTGCTAGTACTATTTTTATTAATTAAAATGCCCTTTCGAATGGTGATATAAGATGTTTCGTTCAAGAGCAAGAATGATAGAATACAAGATTGCGCCGTCCTGGGTGTTGACATTTGTGTACCACAAGTAAACAAAGCATAGAGCGAAAAGAAGAACGAGTTGAAACAGCCAAAGCAGTTCACTTTACTGCGAAAAACGTGTTTTAATTTCGCTAAATGCGAAAATATTGCATTTTTCACCTAATCTATTAGAGAACAGTGAACATTGTGGTGCACTTCATTGCTTTGCAATTGAGGCTGCTTCAGCAAACGTCGTTCAGCATCTCTGTGGGACTGATTAGTTAACTTGCTAATGGAGGCTGCGTGGAGCAGAAACCAAATCATTGTGAGGAAATGCTGTTAATATAATAATGGAGAAACATTTCGGGAACGGCTTTGACATGTCCTATGTACACAAAATGCAGCGATTCGTCCCAGCGCTACACTTGCATCTACGCTTCTTGCATCTTGACGGTTGTCGCTTTTTAAAACACAGCACTTCATTGTATTCGTTTTTACGCAGTCTTCAACTCAAAAATCACTCACAAATTACAAATTAACACGATTTAAACTGATTTTTCACTTATAATTCCACTTTCTCTTTCGCTGATTTGTAAACAAAGGTTTATTTACAAGTTACCACAACTGTCAAAATCAGCAAAACCAAAGTAGCGGTACCACTCACGGTGCAGCGAACAAAGGTGGCGAGTTGGTGGTGAGTTTTCTACAGTAACCGAATATTATGTGAGTAGATGTGTTCTTGGGATAGGGTATAATGCTGTAGGAGAAGATGGTCTTCCAATAAAGTTTATAAAAGTTGCACTACCCTTTATCCTTGGAACTCTCACTCACATCATAAATCACGGTGTAACAACCTCTCGTTTTCCACATTTGTGGAAAATTGCTTCTGTGTTACCTGTCGCTAAAAAGAGTTCTGCAAATCGTCTAAATGATTTTCGTTCAATCAGTATTTTGTCTGCTTTGCCCAAAGTCTTTGAGACCCTTATGGCTGAACAAATTTTGATATATATTCAAACACACAATCTCCTCTGTCCACTTCAATCAGGTTTTCGAAGAAGCCATAGCTGCAACACTGCCATATTAAAAATTCTAGATGACATTCGGGGGGTTCGATAAAAATCACTTAACCTTGCTCTGTTTACTAGACTTTTCTAAAGCCTTTGACTCGGTTAATCACGGGCTACTATGCACCAAACTTGAAAGATACTTTGGATTTGGGAGAAGTGCTCTGCAACTTATGAGTAGCTATTTGTGTGGCAGGCTCCAGCGTGTCCGAATTGGTTCTGACCTCTCTCAGCTAAAGGGGGTGCCTGCTGGGGTGCCTCAGGGATCTATACTTGGCCCACTTCTTTTTAGCCTAAAAGCTAATCTCCATACCTATGCTGACGATATTCAACTATACTTATCGGCTCCTCTGGTGCAAGCAGATCGATTGTGCGGCGATATTAATGCTGAGCTATCCGTTATTTCCAATTGGGCGATTGCCAATGGTTTGCATCTCAATTGTGATAAATCACTTGTTTCTTGCCAGCTGTTAATAAAAAGTTTGTAACCGGTAAATAAAGTTCCTGTCAATTTTTAAACCCTTTTCCCATTCTCTCTACTCTCGTAACCGGTAAATTTTGTTACCATCTCATAAGTTGGTAACAAAGTATTGCCCCGTGAAATATGCAATGCCAGAATCTGCATAATTCTTCATAGCTGAATTGCTGAATATTTTAACTGCATTACCAACGAACCTAGAATCGCGGTGACAAGAACTGGAAACTTTTTTTGGTAATACAATTTTCCGGTTACAAAATCTTCGGTAACGTGCAGAATAGGGGTACGGTTAAAGTACGTTGCCGATCTATTTCGAGGTATTGCGTCCAAAGGGGTGACCCGATCCAAAAAAAATTTGCACACACTTGTAGCCAAGGGTGTAAACATTATTTTTGTAATTTTTGGTCACTAATTTATTTACAAATTGGGTTAGAAATATGCCCTTTCTTTGTAAAATTCGGAAATTATCGTAAATTTATCACTCCTATTCTCCTTAAAGCAGCTACTTCAGCAATATATTTTTATATTCTCCTTCACTTTACACTTTACTCGATGAGTTATAACTTTCTTTATAACTTTAATATTAACCAATTAATCACAATTTATTAAATAAAAACACTTTCTAAATCATGCGTCTGACTTTGGTTGCATATGCAAATTAAATGGCGTAGTTCACCTGTCAAACTCCAAAATATGCAAAAGAATGAGAGACAACAGAAAATAGGATATAACCCTGTAAGCATTAAAAATATACAAAGCTGTTCTCTGCAAAAGGTGTTCAGCTCCTTTTCTTCGCAAAACAGAGAGGAGAATTCTACTGCCTGAGGGTTATAATCCTTAAGTGCGGTCGAAGGCCGCCTACGCAGAAAGTTGTTCTCTGCAAAA
>NW_023458567.1:22671163-22672728 GCF_013731165.1 Rhagoletis pomonella | reverse complement strand
TAATTCGCCTTGAATAAGGTGGTAGCATTGAATTTAAAGGAGTTCGAAAAAAAATTTCGACATCGAAAAAGATGAAAGCGAACAAAGCAAAACGAAAATCTGGGCTGCCATACCCTTTGTTTGCTTTTAAAAATAATTTCAATTTCCTGTAACGAGACCATAATTGGTGAGTTTGATAGTAAAATAATAAAGTGCATCAAATTTCTATATTTTACTAGTTTCAGCGAACTAATTTATTACCACAAAACTTAGGATTAGCTCAAAATCAACGCTGTATAAGCACCAAGCATTCCTTGTAATCTGGCTACACCTTTGTTAGCGAATGAAGCCAACAAGCGCGGTGATTTTTCTTCTTTGTGGACAGCAACTTTAAGTAATTTTGGTACATTTGCAATTAAAAAACATCTAGGAGTATTAAAAAACAGAAAATTGCTTAAAACTTTTGGAAAATTGAACTGCGGTGGTTGCATTTTCAGTGGAGGGAGCAAGCAGATGAGAAACTTTACATTCTGTAAAGCAAATTTGGTGAAAAACGTGAAACAATAGCCGCAAAATATAATAAAAGAGGTAAGTGGTAAGTGCAACTTGAGAAAAACACACAAAATGGGCTCACGGACTTATGTTGCTTTCGAGGTCGGCGTTAAGTACGATGTGCCTAGTAGTTGTAAAATTTAGATGTAATTTTGCTAATACCATCTTTCGCTAACGTTATACCTCACGCAACTGAATCAAGTAGAATGTACATATATATGTACTTGCTAATAGCCGTCTGCGCAATGAAAATGATATGATCCAGAAAAAATACTGACATATCTATAGAGGGGGTGAAAGACGCACGCCAGGTAGCCAATGCATTTCTCCAGTTTCTTTTGTTGTGTAATTCATTTTTACTTTCACTTTGCCTTGATAACTTAACTACCTCTAAAAGATTTTTCTTTGTAGAAGTTGCCAAATTAGGACCAGCATCTGTGCTGCCGTTCCTCCAACGAACGCATGACTGCTGCACAACATTGAGCGTCTGCCCCATTCCTATCCGTTTCCTACTCTTTGTATGTACTATATAGAACCGCCAGCAAAATCACCATCAAAACTGCACGCAACTTCGAACACTCCTCCCCCGTGAGCAGAAGTAGCAGCAGCAACTGCGGTTATAGCTTCAGCTCTGACAGCGCAGAAGCTGCATCAGCGTCAGATAACATCAATTCCGGCTCCGGAACCCATAGCATGACCGACTACAGCGACTTGGATCGCCAGATCGAGCAGTTGAAACGCTGTGAAATCATTAGAGAAAATGAAGTAAAGGCGCTCTGTGCGAAAGCGCGTGAAATTCTCGTGGAGGAAGGGAATGTGCAGCGCGTCGACTCACCCGTTACAGTTTGTGGGGATATCCACGGTCAGTTCTATGACTTAAAAGAATTGTTTAAAGTTGGTGGCGATGTGCCCGAAAAGAACTATCTATTCATGGGCGATTTCGTGGATCGTGGCTACTACAGTGTGGAAACATTTCTGCTGTTGCTGGCACTCAAAGTCCGCTACCCAGATCGCATCACCTTGATACGCGGCAA
>NW_023458567.1:22670891-22671063 GCF_013731165.1 Rhagoletis pomonella | reverse complement strand
TAAGTGCGGTCGAAGGCCGCCTACGCAGAAAGTTGTTCTCTGCAAAATGTGTTCAGCCCCCCTTCTTTGGCAACACAGAAAGGAGAATTCTACTGCCTGAGGGTTATAATCCCTAAGTGCGGCCAAAGGCCGCCTACGCAGAAAGGTGTTCTCTGCAAAAGGTGTTCAGCCC
>NW_023458567.1:22640386-22670881 GCF_013731165.1 Rhagoletis pomonella | reverse complement strand
GCAGAAAGGTGTTCTCTGCAAAAGGTGTTCAGCCCCCCTTCTTTGGCTACACAGAAAGGAGAATTATACTGCCTGAGGGTTATAATCCCTAAGTGCGGCCGAAGGCCACCTACGCAGAAAGGTGTTCTCTGCGAAAGGTGTTCAGCCCCCCTTCTTTCGCCTGATAACCACCTTGGGATAACTTCTTTTATTTAAAAACCCCACAGATTCTGTTAGTTGGGTTATATTCCACTTCAAACTGCTCAATTTCCCTCGGTAAATGCTGTTTTTCGCCCATTTTCAAACGGTTCCCCAGGGGTCTGTGGGAGGCCCCGAAAAGGGGCTGCGACTTTTCGTAAAGCGGGGGCTGTCCCCTTTCGAATGGGGGGATTTAGGGGGCCACGCCCCTCCCCCTCAGCCCCCTACCCCAAAAATGACCTGCAAATAACTAAACATTTCCCCAGAATAGACCTGTAAGAAGTTAAAATTCTGTTTTTGCCATAAAATGCATTTTAAGTTGACTATGAAAGAGTTAAAATTGTGATTACTATAAAACACAATATAGTAATCACAATTTTAATCGCTAGAACTTTTTTCTAACTTCTCTATGACTACGGGCCCTAGTATTTTAAGGTTTCGAGGTCGAAATCTCAGATATCATTGTAGTGGGAATGTAACATTTTCCGCTAAATTTATTAGGTCTGGCAGCCCATAATGTGGATTGTATTCGATGACGTCATTGACAGAACGGCAATTTTTTCTCAGGTGCGCTGTCGGCAAACGCATCTGTGTGAGTTGCAGTTGATTCTAGTGTTGAGCTTGTGCGGTCTCGTTTTTTGCTTATATTTGTGTGCTGAGAGTATAATTTAGTGAATAAAACGCGAAAAAGAAGCGTGAAAAAAGTTGAAGAAAAGGTAAACTATTGAAAATAGTGGCAAAAAGTAAGTGTAACCGGTTAACAAAACTTAGGTGATAAGAAAATTTTGCGACGGCAGCGCAGCGTTCGCAAGAAGAATAAGAGCAAAACAAACGAAATGGATTAGGTTCCAACAATTCCAATTAGAATTTGTATTGATGCTAAATCAATCATATTAAGGGAATTGAAGCTTAATTAGTGCAAAGTGGCAAAAATATTTCATATAATTAATAAATATGTCGAAATTGTAAGAAGAGCGATGACGTATGTATGTAGTTCCCATATCGACAAACACCCAAGACCCCACTCGTCATTTCTTGTACTCGCGCTGTGCTACTGCCTATACGATATGCATTGGATGTTGTCAAGTGCTCCTGAGAAAATGATTAAGCATTTAAATTAATTAATAAATGTGAAAACGAAAATCTTTGTGCAATACCAAGCGCGTATATTTTACATATTTATTTGACATCGAACGCGTTTTAAACAAAAAAATTAAATTTTCTTACGTTTTTTTTTTTAAATATTTATATGTATATTGCCATTAGTTTATATTTTTTGTTTTAATAATTTTATTTATTGTTTGTTTGATTAGGTGTAATTTTCGTCCCACCGTTTGTTGTCATTGTCAAATAGTGTCAGTGAAATAAGAAAAAAGTGCATTTCTGTGTAGTTTAAAAGCATTTACCGCCACAAATAAAAAAGAGCAGCTCCTACTCATTATTTATCACAATCTATAAGAGATCAACACTCGACACTAAGCGGAGATGGGCAACATTCATACGACCGGACCAAATGAGGCGTTAATTGTTTCAGGTGAGTAGATTTTCCCATTATCCCACATTTATCTAGTTGTTGGCATTAAGCTCCATGCCAGTCTTTCAGGAAAAATAAACGTGGCGCTTGCATTTAAACATCCGAAAATTCCCAGTTTGTGCCGACAAAGCTTCCAAACGGTTTTGAACACAGAACTTCCAACTTCCCTTAAATGACCGTATCACCATATTTACCTACATATGTATGTATGTACATATGTATGCATGTATGTGTTGCATTCTCATCCCCTCTTTCGCCAAGTTCACCGCATAACCCAGCAACCTTATAAGCCGTCCCAACGACGCACAGTTCTCGACAAAATAATCGGAGTGCGATATTTTCACCAGTTTGTATTACAGTAAAATCACGGGAAAGTTAACTAGCTCGGCTAAGTTAACCGAATTTCAGCGTTCCCGTACCGTTAACTTCTCTGTGCTTATAAATTTTTTAAACCAACCATTTGTTTGACAACAAAAGCAAGCCCGATCTCACTTTGTTTACGGGTATTCCCCAAACTCCTTTTTAACACGAGCCTTTGAATTTGTTAGTTGTGTACTGTTTGTGCGTTTTTAAAAAATGTCAACAAGGGGAAAAATTCATCGCAAATCAGATTAAATCTACATATATCAAAAAGTTGAAATTAAAAAAAGATCGAGGTATATACATATTTATTTAGTACCGTCCGAAACACTACAGTACAGATATATCAATAAACACGTACGAAAGAAAAGGAATACATACATTTATAAATAAACATGAACACAACACATATACAAAAACGGCAGTCACGTACAAAATGCATTGACAAAAATGGTACTAGACTGTCTCGCTTTGATTTCGGAATGCTTACACATTAGGAAGTTATAACTATATAGCTATAGCTAACTATATAGCTAACTATAGCTATAGCTAACTATAGCTAACTATATAGCTTAAGAAGTTATAACTATATAGATATAGCTTACTATAGCTAACTATATAGCTTTAGCTTACTGCCAATATAGAAGTATTACATATATGACCTTGGGACATTTCGGTTAACATTTGCGAGATTCTACTGTACTTATTTGTCTTTTGTTTATTTCATGTTTATTATCCATAGATATGTATGTACATTAGGGCGGGTCGATTTGTAGGGGCCCAAAAAAATTAACAGAGTCAAATGTGTATCTGGGGGTTTTTGGCGTCCAGGAATCCATTTCTGGCATTAATTTTTTCTTTTGACGCCTTTTTTCCGAAATCGACAACATTGACGCGAAAATCCACGAAATTTGACTTCAATTTTTAAATAGCCTAAAAGTTCAACGTTGAAATATTTTATTTTTATTATTTTTATAAATTTTTTAATTTACATATTACATAACACAGTATGAAAATGAAAAAGCATGCTGTCACACATGTCATTTGTCATACAATATGTCGATTTAAAAAATTCGTTATACGAATGTATTTAAAAATTGAAACATTAGAAATTGTATTTTTTTTTCAATTAACATTTCATATGGTTTTATCTTTTAAGTTGAATTTAGAATAAAAAAAAAAGTATATCAAAACAAGAAAAAAATTTGGTTTGTGAAATTCAGAGAACAAATGAAAAAAAAAACGAATTTTTTGTCCTAAATTGAATAAAATCGATATATGTACTTAAGTTGTGAATGAATACACCTCCCTCCCCCCTAATTTTCAACGCTGAACATTTTAGGCTATTTAAAAATTTAAATTGCTAATGAGAAAGTCAAATTTCGTGGATTTTCGCAACAATGTTGTCGATTTTCGGAAAAAAGGCGTTAAAATCCAAAAAAGTAGGGAAGCGCGCTCTGGTGGCCTTCAAAAGAAAAAATTAATGCCAGAAATGGATTCCTCGATCCCAAAAACCCCCAGATACACTTTTGGCTAGTTTTCAATACAGCCTTTTCAACAGGTGAGCCACTTTTTGAGCAATAGAAGTCAAACCAACAATTTTTAGAATTCTTGTCTGTTTGAAAATTTGTATTAATACTTTTAAGTCGCATAGAATTACGCCGGGTATTTGATTTTTTTTATAAAAGTCTAGCTGGGGTTATACAACAAACCTCATATAAATTCACATTTCAAACTGTGAACAAAAATCATCAAAAATCTGCATTTTTATCCGAAATTTCAAACTTTTTAACCAGAATCTTTAGAATAAATTTTGGTATGCAGTTTTGCAACCCATTAATTTGTAAGTAATATAATAAAGTGAATGTTTCAAGCTGCTAAAAATCTCTGTGGGTTTTTGGCTTTTTTTTGCTGGCAGTGTTTTCCATCTAAAAGAAAATTGTCGAACATACCTACTTTGAATTGAAAAAAGGCGAAGCATCTTCAACCAAAACAATACTCCCACTCAACGGGGTTTTCACCAACTTAAAACTTGCACTTCATTATACTACTATACTATAATGGGCTGCAAAACTACATACCAATTTTTTTACCAAAAGATTCTGATTAAAAAGCTTGAAATTTTGGTGAAATTTTGGAGAATTTTTATAATTTTTGTACAAAGTTTGAAATGTAAATGGCGTTTGTTGTATAACCAGCTAGACTTTTATAAAAAAATAATAAGCATTAAATAAACAAGAGCCAAATAGTCCAAAATTGTCAAAATGTCGCACTAGTATTATTTTGTGCACAACTCTATGTACATATCGATGGTCCTCTGCAACAACGACACAACTCAAAATTTCAAGTATTTAAATTAGATATGTATGTATATAGCGGATTAGGTGTTTCTGTGGAACATCAACAAACATATAAATGTTTGTTTGTGTCATTGTGAAGTTGGCAATTTTTACCATTGCACGTCCTCTCAACAGTCGGGTCTACGCAGCACGGGATGACCCAGATTCCTATCTAACCAAAAACAGTCATTCCAACACATCCTTTTTGATTTTAAATCCGCTATTAATAAAGAAATCGGTTTGGTTTGTGATTTGATTTATTGACCAATTAAAAATAAAATTTATTTTGGATTTGATTCGCCGACCAAATATGAAATAAAATGTTTTTTTTTCGAAAAATCGTGCTTTAGTTGGAAAATCGCGAATCAAATTCATTTGCTCGACAAATCAAATCTCAAATAACAATAAATTTTTTTTCGGTTGATGAATGAAATCACAAATAAATATTATTTTTACAAGCTTTTATTTAACTTGCCTTGTATTTACGCGTGTGTACATGAAAGAAATAACTCTATAAAAAAATGTAGACGCTAGGTGGCGCGGGGCTCGATATAATTCAAAAACCTGCATCTATGGTTTGATATATGTATGTAGTTTAAAAATATAATATACATATACATATTACTTACATAGAAAAGGAAGAACTCCACAACAAAATTTATCTGTAGATGGCGTAGGAATCGAGATATTTGGAGAACTCGTATTTATGGTCCGATTTGGTAAATATTTAGAAAGCTTGTTTTAAAAAATTTTTTTCTATCAACTTTTTATTTGTCCGCCGGATCAAATCACAAATACATACGTTTTATTCATGAATTGATTGTTGAAACCAATAATAAATTTATATTGAGGCGTATTCTGGTTTTCGTACCAATCGAAAATTTTGAAATTTTTGTATAGAAAATGATACGAAAATTTCATGATTTTCGATTCGAACGAAAACAAGAATAAGGCACATTATATAGGATACAATTTTCAATTCAGAAAAATCAATTTAATTTTTGGATTTGGGATTTCCCTAGTTAAAACTCACGGAACTCTGCTACAGCATAGTTCCCCAAAAACTCTCCGGGCAATTTCGATGCTTTTAGGTAGTCATAATTTGAAAGATTACAAATACATATGTATGTATTTCCATTTAATGATTGCCTATTATAAAACGAGAAAACTTTAATTGACTCAACTGCAAGTTTGTATAATTTGAGTTGCGTCATTATTGAAGAGGACCATCGATATGTATCTATTATGGCCATTGCCGGCGCCAGCTATTCCAGTTGAAAACGGAAATATGTAGCGCCGTCCGTCTGATGTAACATCCTAAATAGTATACTTATGCATAGTTTACACACATACATATGTAAATATGTAAGTATATACAGCGAATCAAGATATGAACATTTAACAAGAATTTAGCTTGTTTAGCTTGTATCCAAAATTTAAAAAAATCGATAACATGCCCATTTTTTTGCCTTTGGTCCTTTTACCTAATCTTAAGCTTCTTTGGTGGCACCTGTTTGCTCTGTAGTAGACATGCCGGCATAAGCTGCAATGTATTGGTTTTCGAATGTTTACTCAGGCTGAAAATATTCGTTATGCATAAATCGGCTATAATATGATAAAAGACTGTAGTATGTTGTAGTTCTCATCAGGAATGTTGCGAATATTTGCATTCGCTTTCGTTGTGCGAATGATTCGCATCATTTTACACATTCGCATCAAATGATACGAATGTTTTGCGAATGCGAATGTCCACTCTAACATTGTTCAAATGGCTCTAAGTCTGTCTAGCCAGGGTGCGGACAATAACCGGCTCTTAGCTTCAGGCGCTGAACACTTAAGTAGTATATCAAGCGACATTGATGGGCCTCCAACAAGTACTTCTAAAAGTCTTATAAGCAACCTAGAAATAATTTTAGATACCTCCAACGAAAGCGAAGACTCGGATGTAGAATCTGGACACATTAAAAAATGTAAAATTAAAGCTCAATTGATGGCCTATCTTAAAGAAAAACGAGGTTATCTCGGTGAAATTCCTCTCGATTGGTGGAAAACTAAACTAAAATACGACAAATTGACAGATCTGGCCCGCAAATACTTGAGCGCTCCACCCGCCAGCATTCCAAGTGAGCGATTATTCAGTGCAGCCGTCCTTATATACGAGCCTCTAAGAGATCACCTCATGGGAGAAAAGGCAGCAAAATTACTTTTTTTGAAATATAACACCGCGCGACAGTCAATTTTACATACGAAAGAAACAATATATTCACAAAACTAGGAGCCAAATATAGTATAACTGCGTTTTTAATTTTTCTCTCTGACGTCAGGATTTTTTTAAAAGGACTTTGAAATTTCTAGAATATGTTTATGTACATTGTAACTATCAATATCTTATAAAGAGAACAGTAATTTTTTTTAATATAAAACTAATAAAGTTAGAAGGACGAAATTCGAGGATGTGATAGCTTACATATTAGTCCTTGACATATATTTAAAAAAAATAAATATTGGAAATTTTCAAGGATATTCAAGGATAAAGTTTTAGAAGGACATCTTTAACGCTTGCCCTGGTGCACCAAAAAACACTTTTTTTCAATTATATAGAATTTTTCCATTTAATTGATACCCATATTGTTACAATGCACCAAATCTTTTTAATAATTTATTTATTCAATCATATCCTAAAAATTTCAAAGTCCTTTAAAAAAATTCTGACGTCGGAGAAAAAAATTAAAAAACGCAGTTATACTATATTTGGCTCCTGATTTGGTGAATATGTATATTGAATTTTCGTGTTTTTTAAAAATTTTTAATTTTTGTCGCCCCTATTGAACTTTGACTACTACAAAAAAAAAAAAAAAACACTAGACGTTAAGCACTCGTTCAATGTTTTAATAATTTACAAAATTTTAAGTAATAAAAATGATGACTTAAGCTTTTTTAATGTTATTCTTAACATTCGCATTCGCATTCCGATTATGAAAAATATGACATTCGAAACATCCCTAGTTCTCATAAACAACAATGAAAATTAGATTAGAATTTCTTTATAGATAAGAAAATATTAGCGCCGGGTAAGCTTGCACAATATGTTAGTATTTGGCCGAGCTTCTCCTCCGATTTGTGGCGTCGCCTTGATGTTGTCAACAAAGGCCCTACCCTACAATTTCACGCCGAATCCGAACGGCGGTTGTATATTTATGTATAAAAAGCTGTTTCATGGCAGAAATACAAACAACTATTTTATGTCTTATTTTTTTGATGTTGAGTCGCGACCTGAGCTCAAACACAGGCCCTTCGGATTGATAGTGCGCACTGCTAACCACTACACCGCAGCGTAGGTATGCCATTTATTAAATTTTCTAGGGAGCTTATCTTATCAAATAATATCATTTAAACACCTCATAGTGAGGACGTAACGTGTTGGTAATGTATCGTTATTATCTTTATTATTTATTAATAGCGTATTCTGAATATGTATGTATGTTATGATTTGATTTGATTTACCATTTGAGTAGCCACTTATGAATGCGATTTAATTTATTGCTTCTAATTTGCACTGTGTCTATCTGTGCATATTATCTTTAATTTGCATATTTCGGTAAATTTACAACAATAAAATCCACACGGTTGCCATGGTAGCAAGCGTAAAATTTGCAAGTACAATACCAACTGCAAATCCAAGACGATTTCCACAATATCCTGAACAACCATCATATCTTTATTTATGCTGCACAGGGTAAGTACTTCTAAATAGCCGCAGAAGTAATTTTAACAAATCTGTTAAATGAGTTTTATATTTATTTGTTTAAAAAATCATATTTGTACCAGTCTTGAAATATAAAGATCAAAGAAACATTTACTATAATTTTGGAAGTATTAAAAGTTTCTCTTAATATGTTTCTAAAATCGCAATAAGTAGCACTACAAAATCACGGCGATTAAAGAATCGCAGCCACTGAATTTACGGATAACGAAAAATCACCATATGGCTCATCACTAATTTGCTTTGATTTTATTGAATTGAATTTATCAATACAAATACGAAATATTAATAACAAGATTGGCCTCACCCGCTTCGCGTGCTACATTAGGTGTAATTTATTTCAATAAAACTCAAAATAGGTACTTAAACTCAGCATGGAACGTTGGAAATGTTCCGAGTTTTTTTACCCCTTCAAAATACGGTTTTGTACTCTAAACGACGATATGTGTGTATGTAAGTATGTTTGTTTGAGGAGAATCTTGCAATTAATTTTTGACCAACTTCCCGATGACCTAAGGGCTTGAAACTTCACAGTTGGCTCAGAACCCGATGACAATGCAATACGAGAGATGAATTAATCCGATACGTGGTGCAGGATTCGAGACATTTGAAAAACCCGTATTTCTAGTCCGTTTTAGTTGATATTTAGAACGTATATGAATTACAAGAACTATGCTACGTAAGATCTACGGCCCTGTTGGCGTAATCTACCAGTGCCGAAGAAAATCGAATGACGAACTGTATGACTGCGCTACCTTAGGCCTGTTGTGCGCATGAATGGCGAGGCTGCGGCGAAAAGATCCTTCGACCCGGTTGTAAAGCCGGACATTTACGGTTTGTCCCCTGAACATCATTTAAGTAGCAAAGCGCGGATGCTCCTAGTAAGGGAACACAACATAAGGGATCTAGCATTGACTGGTTGGCTACCGTCGAGAGCCCCTTCTCAGACACTTGTTAGAAGTAGCAACTCCTTCGAAATCCAGGACTATGTATAAGAACTACACCCTGTTAAGAAAGACAATTAACGGCATTCATCGAAAGACTATCACCACCTTCACTGCCTTAGAAGTGGCCAATTGCTCCTGACCTCCAGTGTACTTTCAAGTATGAAACATTTCAGTATTCTTCATAATTTTCCCGTTTCTGTGAATCATCTCATCAAGGTGACTTACACACATATACTTAATTAATTAATGCATGAATGTATCTATACATTTGGAAGCGAATATTTGCTATCAGTGATATGCATACATACATAGATACTTATACATTATTATTATAAGCCCTGAGCACTGCGACCCTTAGTGTGGTCTATTGTGCGTATGTACTTGTGCTATGTATTTATGTATGTACTTACTAGGGATGCCAAAATATGCGGAAGATTGTGATCCCGGGATTTTGGGATATTTTTTAAGTAATTCTGGGATCCCGGGATTCACATTGAGTCATAAATCTCATCCCATAATCTGAAAGCACTTAAACATACAATGAAATAAAACAATTTAAAATCTGCGATAAACTGATTGTTCAATTCACATATATTTTTAATATATTTTTTAAATTGTTTTATTTAAAAAAAAACCATGTGGTTACGGAACGCATACATCACAAATACCAATGTAAATACCAGGTACTTTTGAAAGTAATGATTAATACAAAAAAAAATTGAACAAAAATGTACAACAACTAAATATTTAAATATACAGTGAGCTCGCGATAATATTAACATCCTAACATATGAACATCCCAAAATATGAACACTTTTTCGCTACCATTGACTACTCTGAAATATGAACTTTAGGCAAAAGCTCCAAAAAATGAACATTATTGTTTTTAAAAATTTCTAACGAATTTCAAGAGCTTGGTAATTTGGGGAACCCCCTAGTTATTTGCATTGGAAATGTCCATACGTGTCGCTCGGAAATGCCTACAGTGAATAACTTCATGTTCGGTTTTCTTATTGTTAAATATGCCTCAAACATGTGATCCAAGATTTTAAAGTTTTTTTAACTGCAAGAAATGAAGTTTATTTGTTAAAAAAAACTTGCTTTAGAAAAAAAAAATTAAAATTGCACAAAGTAAGTTTCGTTTCGTTCGTTTCGTTTATCAAGTCTCGGCTAATAGAAAGTTTATGTTTTGTATGAGTTTGTTTGGAAATTTTGAAAATCGTTTACTGTGGTAGACAAGAGGTCGGTTACGGTATTACAATACCCTCCATAGGTAATTTTTAATTACTTGAACACCACGATTATTCTAGATGCCAAAAATAGGGGAAATCCTATGTTTATTCTACTCCATTAAGAAATGGCGAATGGCGATTTTATTGCCATTTTATCGCAATTTACTCGAAATTTTGATGGTGTACGAGTCAAACGGACCCCAGAATTGGATTCAGCGAGTCGAAATGCGTAGATGTTGGTAGGTGGGCCTGGTTAAAAGCACACATAATTGTTTGTGCCGGTGTTGTTGTTATTATTGTACTTAAAATGTGTCCGTAAGAGCAGCAAAGCATTCAAAGCGGATTCTTCTAATTTGGACCTGAAGCTGTTACACATAAAACCTGCTGGTGAAAAACATATTTCGCCTCAACACTTTTAGGCGTAATCCATTTGAAGGTAATGATCCTTATCTCCTCCATTACTAAATATTTGATCATCTTTTACCAGCACGTCGTATAAATAATAAGTTTTGCGATTTGAGGAACTTTGAGAAGATTGATTTAAACAATTATGTAAGGTTTCCTTAAAACTTTCTGTTTAGTTAACATTAGCTCTTCGTTAACATTATCATCTTCAAGAAAGGCTCAGGCTGCATTTTAAAAGTATAGTTTAAATATTTTTGTTAATTGTAGTCAAAACGGCATTTTACAAAAATCATACTTCAAATTCATAAACCAGTTCTTACTATCATTTCCATGTTTTCAATTTTTCGGGATCCCGGTATTAATTGAAGAAAATCCCGGGATCTTCGGGACTCCAAAAACACCGGGATCCCGAGATCCCGGGATTGGTATCCCTAGTACTTACATATGTATCTACACTTGGGCACTTCGCCGCTAGTAGTCTCCTCATATAAGCGATAGCAACTCAGCTCAAAAAAGTTACAGGAAATGCGAACTAACTCCGTTAGCGTAAGATTTGACTGAGGTACATCCATGAAATATTTCAATGCAGAGATATAGCACACGCAAGTTAGACTGGGTACACACGGAGCAACTTTTGTGCTCATTTTCGGCAATTTCTCTTTTGGTGTTTCCCTTCGAGTTTACACAGAGCAATCCTTTTGTATACAATTGTTGTTGTCAGCTGTGAATGGCCAACTAGAATTACTCAGACGAACGAGAGTACAAAGCGTGTTGCCCAAGCACGAGCAACTCGGTGCCGTTCCCCCTTCCTCGCCACTCTCTCTCCCACAAGTAACGAGTTACCGCGACAAAAGTTTCTCTGTCTGAACTTAGACTTAGGCGATTGCAGCAAAAGAAGGGTCATATGATGATGCGTATACATTAGCAACAACAAAAAAAAGAATCATCTAATAGTGCATTCACCCAAAATACGCCGACGGCTACAGCTTCATAACTGGCACACGACAGGGGTTGAAATGAAAAGTGGGAAATCCTCGCCAAATGTGCAAGTTGGCAAAGCCGAGCGCGTTGGTAGCGGGGGTTTTCTTCTAAACAATGCAGCAGAAAATCACGCAGCTACAATAAAAGACAAAACAAGCGAGCGAATGAGTGTGGCAGTTGGGATATGATTTGCTATTTTTTAAACAAAATTTCTAGATGTATTATGTGGTGAAATATGAGTACCTATGGCGCCAGAACAGCCGCCTGGTTGGCAGTAGGGTGGGTTGGGTTGGCTTGGTAATGCGATGGGTTGCCTGGATAATCAAAGCCTTGCTGGCCATTACAATTGATTTTCATCAGCACGGCTTCATTATCAATATGTTAGCTGTCTGGTGAGCTACATTTGCAGGTGACAGCTTCAAAGTGCAGTAACCATGAACTTGTTGTGCTATTGGTCGTTTCAGATTTCTAAAAATATACTTTCTAAAAAGCCAGCGTCAACAATGCAAAACAATAAAAGGGATAGATGGAGATCTGCTCATCACTGGCTCTAGGTGTTTGCTTTTAGGACTATTTTTTCACAAAAACAAAGCTGTCAACTCTTGAATTGTTTTCAATATTTCTTTTGTTCAAAACATGTTTACGAGTAAAATGCTAAATTTATATTCAAATATATTTTTTACGTTTGTCGCTTTACAAAAAATCTTTATTTCCTTTGTCGACAGACGTTGGTACGTTTTGTTTTGCGTTCGATTTAAAATTCCATTCCATTCCCTCACTTCCTAAGTTTTTTGAATTTTGAACCAGGCCGCGTTACAAATTGCTTTTTGTTAAATACTTAAATAGTTACTTACCTTATTATCATTTCTTAAAGTCAAACGAACAATTTTAAAACAATAATAAATGCGTAGGGCAAAAAGCTTCTTATCCCTAGGGGTTATTACCATTCAGTACTTAGATCGCGAATTATTGCAGTCAGATATTTGACACGAGAAATTACCACTTCTCAGTCTCACAACTTGTTTACAGTCTCATCTACTCAATGAAACCAGATACCTCGCTAGATCTTCTAAGACTGGTTGGGCATTGTCC
The DNA here is from genome assembly GCF_013731165.1 of Rhagoletis pomonella. Lineage (NCBI taxonomy): Eukaryota > Metazoa > Arthropoda > Insecta > Diptera > Tephritidae > Rhagoletis > Rhagoletis pomonella. Next base: position 22,658,051 of record NW_023458567.1, on the reverse strand, counting down.
ACCTGAATTTTCCCAATGCTGACCGAACTATTCACCCAGTTTCTGTGTTAGATTATCGTTGGTGGGAGTGCTCTGAGCCCTCTCTAGGCAAATGGTCAGATGTCTCAGTACAAGCTGCGATTTAAATCCAATTGGCACCCGGAGTAAAACAACCATTTTGGAAGTAACTAGAAGTCAAGTAAGTAGCTCTGTTACCGCAACAGACACACAAACCACCACGTAACTTATATTCATATTCGTACTTTGAGCTTGATGATTCGCCACGTAAAATACATTTTTAATGAATATATCATATAAGCCTTGCATGAGACCGCCTTCTTGAGATAATGACCAAGGTCAACGTTTATAGGTGTGCACTTGAAACATCCGGATTTTATAGGGGCAGATGCATCTCCCGGGGCTAGTCGATATACTCATGAAGACTAAGGCTGACATCACTGCTATACAAGAAATGCGACGGACAAAGCAAGGTGTCCATAAACCTAGCTGACCCAAGTCGCCAAAAATCAATAAAAATTAGCTAGGAATTAGGTGTCTTTTAGGTGTTAATTAGGGCCTCCAAAATTAATTTAGGTGTTCCTTTGGTTTCCGAGAAATTCGCAAAAATGTGTGGGTCAGCTAGGTTTTAAATTTTCCAAATATATGCTGGAATTAGGTGTCTTTTAGGTGTTCTTCAACGCCACTAAAACCAATTCAGTAGCTCCATTGGTTTCCTAGAAATTCGCAAAAATGTGTTTTTCAGCTAGCTTAGCGCTGTTAAGCTAGCTGAACAATCTTAATTTCTTTTTTTTTAATTTTCGAAATACATATATGCAGGAATTAGGTGTCTTTTAGGTGTTCTTCAACGCCACTAAAACTAATTTAGTAGCTCCATTGGTTTCCGAGAAATTCGCAAATATGTGTGGGTCAGCTAGGTTTACGTAAACCGTTAAATTTAGCTTCTAAATTTTCCAAATATACGCAAATATACGAATTTCTCGGAAACCAATGGAGCTACTAAATTAGTTTTAGTGGCGTTGAAGAACACCTAAAAGACACCTAATTTCTGCATATATGTAGCAGACCCGGCGAACTTCGTCCCGCTCAAAGTTTTTATTTTTTTTTTATTGGAACTTTTTGGTCCAACATTTTCACCAACAATTCACGTTAACGATTTTCATTGGCACATTCCTCTGCTAAGATTATGGTTTGGTGGTCATTTGCCGCTTTAAATAACCTAAGGAAAGTGTTATATCCGTGACGAAGTTCTTGAAATTCTCCAACTGCAGCATTTCATAGCACGGTTATTCGCAAAACAAAATAGAAATTTGAAGAATTTTTTCCTCTTCACACCCTGGTGGCAACAATGACCCGGTTCAATAGTGAATCTGTCCTAGAAGCTTTATAGTTTAGTTGGTGGCAATTTCAAAATGGGTGCGAATCATTGTTCTACAGAAATGCAATATACATACATATACTTATTTCAGACGAAATGCCTTAAAAGCCTCTCAAAGAGGCAGTTTCGGCTAAGGCCCGACCTACTTTAGTATTAATGGCGTTACTAAATGTAAATGATGAACTGCGTATGCTAATGCAAAATATTTGAACTAATATTAGACAAATATGAAGGTGACCTTTGCACAACTTCGGTACATAAGTACATATAAAACTGGAGCAGCTGCATTTCGCTTACCATTGAATAGTAATAGTAAAATTTTAGTGCATTAATTTCAACACGTAGTATTAAAACCTAGTTTTCATTTCGTATTAAGTTTATATACATATGTGTATGAGAATGCTTGTTATGGTCCACGCCATGTGTATGTACGTACATACATACATATTTATGTAGGGGAATATAAACTGTTGCAAACTTTTGCAATGAGCTTGCATACAACAAGTAAGTAATACCTGTATCCGTCCTTAAAAGAGAGATTAAAAACACATATCGTAGGGAATATGTATTATATGTATGTATGTACATTAGACTGCATCACTCCCCATACAAAAAAAAAATCGGTGCTATTTTTCCATCGGAATTATAAAATTTATTATATTTTAAGACGTCCACCAAAATATCTCGGAAAAATTTTAAGATTTAAGTGAGCTGGACCGATTTGAAAATACCTCTAAAAATGGAATTTTATATGAATAAAAATAGTTTCTTAACATTTTTTTTTGAAAAAATCCCCTCAAATGTCAAAACGGTTTTAGCTTAAAAAAATTGCATAAAAATATTAAAAAAAAAATTTAAAAAAAATTTGAACGGAATCGTAATGAGATTTTTGATGCTGTTTTTTTAACTTTTTTCAAAGATTGGTATCAGAAAAACTTTAATAACACAACCTAAACTCTTCCGATTTAAACTTAAGAGGTGTCATTGGAAAGGTTTTTTCTCATCGTTTTTATTTCTTTGCTAATAAACTCATTCAAAGGATGACAGAGAAAGGTAGGATGAACGAACGTTATTCAAAGTTGAATTAAGATGTGTTGGTATTTGAAAAATAAAAAATTGGGATACGAATGACTTTTTTTGGACAGAAACAAAAACAGTGTGAAAATACCTTTCCACTGAGATCCCTTAAGTCTAAATCAGAATAGTTTTGGCCCAGTTATTCAAGGTTTTCGTAAATCAATCTATGAAAAAAGTAAAAAAACAGCATCAAAAATCTCGTTCTTACGATTCCGTTGAAAAGATTTTTAAGTATTTTTATGCAGATTTTTTAAGCTTAATCTGTTTTGTCATCTGAGGGGACTTTTTTCAAAAAGTTCTTTAAGAAACCATTTTTATTCATAAAAAACTCCATTTTTGGAGGTGTTTTCAAATCGGTCCAGCTCACTAAAATCTTAGTATTTTTCCGAAATATTTTGGTGGACTTCTTAAAATATAACAAATTTTGCAATCCCGGCGGAAAAACTGCAACTTTTTTTTGGTGATGCAGTCTAATGTACATTAGGATGGTCCTTAAAAAAATCAAATGAACGATTTATTTCAGTCTCACCCCTTCAATCGGTAATACCACGGTCACAGATATCACAAATAAATGTTGGTACCGATTGGAGACGGTTAAGGCGTGTCGCACAGAGGCCAAAGTTTAGATTCCTCTATAGAGACTAAAAAAATTAAAAGAAATTGTTCTGCCAACTCATACCCAAAACCGATACTACCGTAGTCGAAGATATCACATATAAATTTTGGTCCCGATTGGAGTCGGTTAAGGCGTGTCGCAATGGGGTCCAAGGCCAGATGCTCCATGGAGACTCAAAACATTAAAAACATTTTTTTTTTTTTTAAACCCCAAATCGATACTACTAAAGTCGAAGATATCACATACAAATTTTGGTCACGATTGGAGTCGGTCAAGACGTCTTCATAGGGTAATCTGAATTTTGACCCCCGTGCGTCATGCCTTAACCGGCTCCAATCGGGGCCAAAATTTGTATGATATCTTTGTGTGATACCTTCGACTATAGTAGCATCGACGCAGGGATTGAGGCTTAGGAAATCCGATATAAAAATTTGCTTTCTACATTTAAGGACCACCCTAATGTACACAGGTAAATGAAATTTTTTAATTAAGTATCATAACTATATCACGTAAGTGGCAAAAAGAAAACAAAACAAAAACCATATTTTTTGATCATAAGCAAAAATTGTATGTAAATACAGAGTATATACTTAAGTACTCTTTTCATTTTAAATATTAATGACTAAAAATTAAATACGATTATTAGCACTAAAAATACTGTTTCATATAATAATATAATAAATATTAATCATATTAAATAACTATCATTATCTTTCAATTAATCATGAAGACATCATTAACAATTTTCATCCAGACACCAGTTGAACTGATTCCCATTCTGCGCTACAGGGAAAGAATCTTCTAATCTGAGTTTGATCTCTTTAAGGTGCTGAGATTTTGAGTAATTATCTTCCCATATTTGACATAAAAAAAGTCAATAACATCGTTTTGACCAACTTAATGAGTCTATTACTTATTTTGCCACTTAATTAGAAAACACAATGCCCGTTCCTTTCACGCGAATTTCAGTTAGTGCCTTTGCTGATTGCTTGAGCAGACAATAAACATGTTTGTTACTCACCCTTTGCTATTTTTTTCTACATTGGAGTTCATATTTTATTGTCGCAGCAATTACAAGTCTTATTGCGATTCACGTCGGACTGGTTTTATGGCCAACCTCTCGTTTAGCGTGAAAAAATTAATTAGTTTTAAACGAAATTTAAATTTAAAATCTTAAATCTGAAAAAAAATATATTAAATAAATATTTAATATTTATCAAAAAACCTTATACACACATACATATCTACATATTTCTCGCAGTTCAACAATCTAATTTTTACACCTGATCATTACACTTACCGCCTTCCCACTCGCCGCGTATCAAGTCGGCCGCCTTCTCACCAATCATAAAAGCCGGCGCGTTTGTGTGCGCCGTTGGCGGAAAGGGAATGATGCTCGTATCCACAACGCGCAATTTTCGAATGCCATGCACCTTTAGCTGCGGATCGACCACTGTCGTGCTATCTGTTGCCGGTCCCATGCGGCATGTGGCCACCTGATGGTGCAGCGTGTAGGACAAAGTCCGTATGGAGCAGCGCCAGTACTCGTCGCTGCCGAAAATGTATTGTTCACAACCTGGCACTAGTTTATCGTATAGCCGAGCGCCAATGCGTTGCATGGCTGGTGATTCACCGATGCGTATGGCTGCTTTGATGCCCTCTAATAGGTGTTCGATGTCCTCCTCGTTGAAGAAATATTGGGGATCAATCACTGGCCCGCGCAAAGGGTCTCGATTGTGCAACCAAATGCGTCCGAATGATTTAGGGTGGAAATCCATGACCAGCACAGTAAAGTGTTCTTGTCGCGCCAGCTGTAAAGGTAGATACAACTGGTCGTAGAGATCCTGGCGGATATTTCCGCCCTCTTTCAGTCCGGTGCCATCGTCGGACACGATGCCGCCCAACACTGTTATCAATTCGACATCTGGCCAATCGGACGGCCTTTGAGAGCTGGGTATTTTAATGAAAGCTAAACACTCTACACCACCAATGCTGGAGAGGCGAGTTCCCGGGTCGCCAAACAGAAAGAAGCGCTTGATATCACTCAAGGTGATGCTGGTGGGATAGGTCGTCTGTCCTGTAGTATTGGTTAAGAATACAGGCCCTATGTGCGACATGTGATCGTACATGCGTTTGCCCACGGGCAACTCCTGTATCACGGGCACCTCAATAGCATTTAGATTGTCTGCAGGTCCGACACCGGACAGCATCAAGAGCTGCGGTGAGTTGAAAGCACCCGCGGACAGTATAACCTCCTTACGCGCCTTAAAAGTGTATCGCTTCTTTCGCTGGTGCAGGAATTCCACACCATAAGCCATCTTTGTTTCCGGATCTATGAGTACACGAAGTGCGTGCGCAAAAGTGAAAATGCGTAGATTTGGACGCACTTTATACACAGGTCTTATGAAGGCGCGATAGGCGCTGTGTCGTCGTCCATTTTGCGTTGTGGCCTGTACGTATGAAACGCCTAATTGTGACTCGCCATTGTAATCTGTACGTGGATGTCCGGCTTCCTGTGCGCCATGTACAAACGCGTGTGCATAATCGGTGCGAAAGCGCACATCCTCGACACTCAGCGGCCCAGAATGGTTGTGATAGGGTGATGATTCCAAGCCAGCTAAACGGGCATTCTCTGATTTGAGAAAGTATGGCAGCACTTCGTCGTACGACCAACCTATGCTGCCCGCAGCCGCCCAGCTGTCATAGTCGCGCCGATTGCCGCGGTTGTAGATCATGTGGTTGATGGAACTGGTGCCGCCTAGGACCTTTCCGCGTGGCAATGCGCACTCGTTGTTGTTCATGCCAAAGCAGGCGCGCTTTTGTGGCACCGACCTGTAGCCCCAATTGGAATGTGTGCCTTGCAGGAAGCCCGTCACTACGGGGATAGTATGTGCGATGTTCTCAATACCGCCAGCCTCGAGGAGCGCAACGGACCAGATGCGGTTCTCGGACAGCCGATTAGCCAAAGTGCAACCTGCAGCGCCAGCGCCCACAATAATGAAATCGTATACGTCATTTTGTTTGGGTACTGCAAGATAAGAAGGACAGGTTTGAAATAAATTTCAACAAAAGCACGATTTTCCAAAGCGCAACCTACCAGCCGAATTAAATTGTTCTATTACGTTGGCCAGTCCGAGTTGAAAAATATTGTTTAAAACTTCTACAGCGGCCGCGGAGCGCAGTAAAAGAGCAGTACAAATGACTGCTACGCGTAGAATTTCCATTGAAAGTATACAAATTACGATTATAATTTATTAAAAATATTCCAACGCTTAATTTTTACGCACGCTCGTTTGGCGTGTATTTACTTATGCAGGTCAACACCTCGCTGCGGCTTTATTTATAAGCTCATCAAGGAATCGCATATATTGGTGGGAGCATGCGCAACCCAAATTAATTTGTGTAAAGTGTTTGAATTTGTCACCACCCGAACAGGTGTCGCTGTTAAGATACATACTACGAGTATTTAATTTAACAGACAGCAGTGGCGGCACTGTTAACTCATTACAATTGCGATCTCAGCGAAGACATATCAGCTAGTCGCAGAAAAAGTGAGAAAAGGAAATTAAAGAAAAAAAAAAACATATAAGGCAAGACTTCACAGACCGGCAAAATTATATTTGTTTACTAACAAAAAAAAAATGAATACAAACATATGATATCTGCACACCTTGCGCTCTCATTTGAAACACTTACATACATACATATGTACATTATTGGTTGAATAAATTGCTGATTAGCCAAACGCCATGGCAGTCGGCCAGTAGCTGAAAGGTTTTGTTTACACTAAACATAAACCAGTTTCAACAAACAGTTGTACGTAAAATATTTGATGTAGTAGTTTACACTCTTTTCTTTTATCTCCTTTTCACTTGAAAATTCTGTGGTCAAAAGCAATAACTCTCTAAGTCGAAACACCTGATTTCGAGAAGAAACGCTTTAAACATTTGGATTGTAATATTAGCTACATGGGGACACCGAAACATTTGCTTCTGCATAAATATAACATTTTTAATAGTTTACGAGATAGGAATTTCACATGCGCATGGAATACGTAGTTGCAGAATACTATAGAATACATATACATATACATGCATATACAGTAAGTACAATCGAGTCAACAGCTAATTTCTTTGATTAAGTACTCTGCAGAAAAAAGTGTGCTAACGCAAACGTCAAGCTGTGAAGTGCTCTGTTTTGGCTTCATATTTTCAATGATTTTGCGCTAATAATTAGCTAAGGTTCAGATAAAAAGTACCAGCGAGCATTTTATGCAAATGAAGCTAACCGAAAGTTATTATTCTCTTGTATATTGATTTGAATCAATTTTATTACACTTTTAATTACATATATGTAAGGTGACCAGAATTTTTCAACATTCCAGGAGAACGAATTTTTATATTTATTTTAACATAACATAAATAACAAATAAATTAGCAATTCAAAGGTTCTCTAAACAAAAGTCAAACAAGTTAATAGTACACTGCGTGGCATAATTATAAGACCGCCACATATTAACAAGTTTTCGCTATTTATTTTTAAAATATTTGATTGTAATTCTATTACTTCCAAAAGAAATTGCTTTTGTTCTTCGTCTTTCGTTAAAGTTCGATTATAATTTTGTATCAATGCTATATCTAGTTCAGCGAATATCATTAATATATTTAATACTCTTAATCGTCTCTAAGACAACCAACTCCAGGGTAATTTTTTAAGGAATTTAATGCCCTACAAGAATATGCCTAGAAAAAAACCTTTATGCCTTTTCTATAACTCTATTTAACGGTTCAAAAGTTATAACATAAAAAAAGTTATTTTGGATAACCCTAATATATGTATATATACAAGAATTAATCGTTTACAGTAATAAGAATAAATGGCGAAATTTCCGGGGAACGCTCTCAAAATTTAATATGGCGAATTACGACTGAAGGCTCTGTTATGCATATTTGGCAGTGCATCAGCTGTTTGCAGCTTACATTAATTTTGCTACTATTTTGATCATTTTAAAATCATAAAATTTTCTCCAAAACCACAGAGTAAGTGCAATATTAATGAAAATAAATATCGTCGCTTGTCGGGCGATACGTATTAATCCGTTAAATGTAATACCACTTCCATATGAAGATATATCGAAATACAATATATTTTCACAGGAGTTAACTTCGAGTTGCCAGATTTTGAAACGGAGAAAGGAGTACATTTATATTTTCGATAGAAAAAAAGCAGTACAAGACCTAAAAAAGGAGTAAAATCTTTTTTTTTTAATTTTTTGTGCAATTTATTGTTAAAAATTACCTTTAATTAGATACAAATAAACAAAGATATTTTAGAAATATTTTTCAAAGCAACAATAAGTGTTAAAAATAAATAACTAAATGAGCTGGCTTTCCAATAAGGCCGGTCGTTAAAGAGATGTTGATCAAAGGGGGAGTTGTGATATTTGGCGATTTTTCTAAGGCGTCCCTAGGGACCCACAGGGGCCAAGGTGGTCTGGGGTGCTACGCCCACTCCCCCCTTCGCTCACCACCTCTTCAATGACCGCCTTTATAGGAAATTTTCCCCAACTAAATTCTTCAAAAGAATTACAAACTCTCTGAATATATGGCCAGTTTTTTAGTTTAAGCCTTATAATTAATTTAATATTTTTCTGATTTTTATACCCGAGCACCTACCTTGCTACGACCATGCCTACACCTTTTCACTATCACACTTAACTTTGCTTACTAAGGGCCGTTTTCTAATGTAAGCAGTAAAGTTGCCTTTACTAACAGGGCAGATAAATTGTTCCTCACTTTAAAGTGTTTTCATTTTCTTATCTTACCGGTAAAAATAAATTTTTTATTCCGTAGAGTGAAACTTCACTACATTTCCGAGTGTGAAACTTCACTACAATATAGAGCAAAAGCAACTGTTAGCGAAAACCAAAACCTTGGTTGAAGTATCTAATATATCGGACTCATGAACCAAAACAGAACCAAAATTTAAAGTTGGGTTCACATTTTCAGAGGTTGCATCGGGTGAGCAACAATTTATCGATTCGAGAAATTAATGCGCTGATGAGAAAACGAATACTCGTATATCTTTTATAGGTGTACTTTTTCTTAGACTTTGTATAAAAAAAAAGAGAAAAAAAAAACTGTATAGGGTTGGTCGTATGAATGCCCTCCTAGTCACCAGTTCGGAGTCTTTTCGATTGCTGAGTATGAGGCCTTATGTTGGACAAAAGACGGAGTATAAAGGACCCAATTGGGGGAAATTAGCCTATATTTACAGAAGATATGTAATAAAGTAACCGATGAAGACTTGCGTGCTTTTCTCCCAAACCCGCTGGTAAGCCCAAATGAAGGTTAAAATTTAAAAACGAATTAATCAAATTTTCGCAAAATCTATAAAGGTCCCTTTTATTAAAAACAAAAAAAAAAACTGTGCGACAGTTATTATTTTACACCCTGTATATGATAAAATATTAATAGCTGGAAAAAGGAGAACAAAAGAAGTACAAAACTAATAAAGGAGTACATTTCCACATATTTTTTTGGGAGGACAAGGGTGTACATTGCAATAAAAAGGAGTACGTGTACTCCCAAAAGCAGTACGTCTGGCAACCCTAAGTTAACTCAGCCATCGGCCAGGACATGGATGAAACATTTTTGGATTTGGGTTTCATTAATATTTGCCGACTTCAAAATAAGCGAAAAAAATGCAGGCGGAATCGTCGCTGGGCGATTCATCCCGATCGGATGCCAAATGGGTATTTTAAGAAAGTCTTCTTAAAATCAAAACCCGTCGATAGAAAACTTTTTCTATTAACTAGGATGCGCCGTTCAGTGTACAATTTGTTACTTAATTCATTGCGAGCTTTCCTCGAAAAGCCCAAGCAACAAATTAGTGCAGAATAACGCCTTGTAATAACGTCAATGTAAGTTAAAACGGTCTATGATACTCTCTTTTTCCAGAAAATTGCGAGAAAATTGTGTTGGCGTGTCTAGTTTTGCACAACTTTGTGATGCTTAACGATCACAAAAGTTGGTATTGCCCAGAACAATATGTGGACGCATATAGCACGGAGCATGGCGCAGTAAATGGAGAATGGCGTAATGAGTTGGAAAGTATTGGTGGTCCATTGCCATCAATAAAGGCCGGTCCACATAGAACTTTCGCGTTGGCTTTGGCGTTGGCGTTGGTTTGACAGAACGCACGTTCTATGCTTGCTACAATAAATGCTTGGCAGCGAATCCTTGGGCCACTAAATTAACATATTAACGACAGATAAATTAATATTTCATATCAATAATTGCATTAAAAACGATATTTCTTGCCCGCACTTGATTAAAAAGGAAAAATATTTCACATAATTTTATTTATTTGCAACAGCTGACGAGCGACGCACGCGAAAAGTTGAGAGTTGGCCCTCTTTTTGCTTTGTGTTGGCGTGAGCGTTGTCGAATTCTGGCTATGTGGACGGCTGCATTTGAATTCATGTATTCATAGTCAGCTGTTGAAGCGACGCCAACGCCAACGCAACGCCAAAGTTCTATGTGGACGGGCCTTAACTTCTTCACGATGCAACGCAACTTCTGTAGCATTTCGTATGAGGGACAGATTGGCGGATTTCTTTTTAAATCAAGGGGCGGTTACATTTCAGTAAAATAAATATTGTTATAAATATAAATATATATATATATATATCGCACAGTGGTTCGGATAGCAGATCTAGCTGGATGAAAGTCAAAATTTTTTTGTTTCTAAAATACTTAATGGTACTTGGAATACATTCCTGACAATACATTCAAATAGAAATTGCATTTATTAACGCATTCACATATGAAAACTAACAAAAAAATGTAAGTCAACGCCGCCTATTTGAGAACTCTATTTTAAAAGCTGAAATTTAACTTAAAAGATTGCTAATTGCACTCACAGATATTTGCATAATTGCAAATTGACTTTATAAACAAAAAATTACACTTATTCCGCTACAGATTCAGAGGTCATAACGCAATTTATGTCCACATTGGTATAAGCAAATTTATTCTGAAAAATCGTCGTTTTGATTAATTAAAAAAATAAATTAAAGAATAGGAAACGTAAAGGCCGTCGAAGGCCGTTATAAAACCATACAACATATGTACTCGGATGTACACTTATAAGACACAAAAACTTTAGTGACGAAATAAAAATATTTACACAAAAGATTCACGTTAGAAATCGGGCTCTAGTTTCAACTCCATGACAGTATTAGTTATAATTTGCATAGCTTTTGTTGGCTTGGTATCGCTCATCTCGCTTATCGTGGCGATTATCATCTCCCCAAAAGCACGTACGGCCTTGTTTTCATTCTGCCGCTCTTTGTGTACTTCTTTGTACATCTGACACACCTCTTTAAATTCGTCGTCAGCATCATTTGTCCTATGCCTTTTTCTCGGCAATTTCGTTGATGATTGTGGCGTTGATGCCACTGGGTCACCAGCCGGAACATCTAGAAACTCTTCTTCTATCGGGAACAATATCGGCGATCCAGGCGATGGCAATGAGGACGAGCTTTCCTCCAATACGTTAAAGGTGCATCGAGTTCTGAAATTTATATGCATTTTGCATGTGTATAAATGTGTATAAGTACTAGACTCCTGCGCAATTCCATTTAAACGGCCCAACAAGACATCCGATCGCCGCGCAAATACTTTCCATCCCCTACTTTCATCGTTCGGGTCAATTGTGAGTAAGCATAAACCAGTTTCAGCAAGCGTACGTAAACTACCGATCAATAGCAACACGCGTAGAGTATTTACTTTGCCTTCCGCAACTACTGCGAGTAAAAGGTATTTGACAGTAGAGTACTCTACTGGTAGTACTTGAGTATTTTCGAAGAAAACATACATTTGTGGCAAGAATGATAGAAGAATTTTCTGGATCGCGCATTTGTGGTATCTGAAAAAAACTAAGGACAGGAATGTAGTGGAGCGATGAAGAGAGCGACGAGCAAAACGTACTTTCAACTAAAATGCTGATATACATACCTAAGTACATACGGATGTATGTGCATAGACACGTATGTGCATAGATACATACATATGTGCATAAATACGTATGTGCATAGATACGTATGTGCATAGATACGTATGTGCATAGATACATACTTATGTGCATAGATACGTATGTGCATAGATACGTATGTGCATAGATAAGTATGTGCATAGATACGTATGTGCATAGATACATATATATGTAAGCAGTGTTGCCGCCGCTCAAAGAACTTTCTAACCAAGATTAGACGAAAAAGTTACCAAACGTAAGGAAAAATAACCAGCTTTTTTATTGGTTTAACAATTCAGGTCATCACAAATTCTTTTTTAAATACGTATAGAAAAAGTTAACAAACTAAAGAAAATCAATTTTTATTTGCATTTTTAAAAGTAAATTCTTTTAAGGCTGTAATATGTAAATACATATTTTATAAAATCAGTTTTCCCTTATTAGATGCATATGTATGAATGTTAATATCTTCGTAAACATTACCAGTCTCTAAATGACGTTTTTGAATAAGTACATAGGTACACAGTTTCTAACTTCTTTATAAGAATCAATAAAATACCTAATCAGCGTGAACAACCACATTGTATATATTTTAAGATTAAGATTAAATAATTAAAAATTGGACTTATTGAACTATATCGTCGCTCAGCGCGAAATACGCCAAACGTAGTACCGCTTATACGATGGTAAATAAATTTTAAAAAAGCCCAAAAACCCGATTTTTTCAAAACTGTGGAATGGTATTTATTTTAACTGAGCCTACTTGCTATAAGAGTATTATTATTAATCTTAACTTAAATTAATAAAGTAAGCAGTAATGGAAAAAGAATAACCAAATCCCTTTTTATTGTACATACATGACCTGGTATTGGGTTCTGCATATACGAGGTATTTATATATGTCCTATCTAACAGGTTTGTTGCGAATACTAATCCAAGATAAAAGTCCTTTCCGGATAATAAACAAACGGCCTGTCCAAATTAAACAAATTTGGCATCATATGAAAGAGGACTGAAATAGCTTTTAAACAACGACCTCTATTTATATATTTTTTATAATCTAATACTATTTAAAGAAATGCATATACCTGACACAAGGTTTTTTCTATGGTAATTAAATAACATTTTTTGTTGAAATATTTTTCAATATTGGCTTTCCTCGTTTAGACATTTCAGTTTTAAAGTTATTTAAGTCCTTTTTCATTTGATACCAAAGTTGTTTAATTTGGATAAGCGGTTTTTTTTTATCCGGAAAAGACTTTTATTTCGGAATAATATTCGTAACAACCCTGCTATCTAAGTATGTATTCATTTGAAGTAGTCTTTAGTCGACCATGTATATTATGTATTCTGTATATTATAAAACAAATACATACATATGTAAGTAATATTAATACATTCATTCCAAATATTCTCACTTGGTTTCACTGCTGGGGCTGCCACTGCTGCTGCTACTCTCCTCAACCTCGACAGGTGTAGCTGGCCTATGTCAATTAAAAACTACAGTAAATATTAAAAAATAACCAAAACGGGACAGATATTAACAACTTCACAGTCAAGAAAAAAATAACCAAAATTGGTTAAAAGTAACCAAAACGGCAACACTGTATGTAAGTGTCCGCATATATTTTTTCTCGTCACTTGTTCTGTCGCTTCACTGCGGCAAAACCAAGTTGTGGGGAAAACCCTGACGATTGAAACCATGGGTTCATATTAAATATATTTATGTATGCATGGACATATGTACATATGTTAAAATGCAGTTTCGATTTAAAAAAATCGGATGAAGTTTTTCTTTCGCCATTCATACACCTCTAATTTTAGTATTTATTAAAAAAACTCAATGAAATTCAAAAACTCTATCTTGCATTTGGGTTTACTCAATACCAATTTGAGCTGTCGCAGTGTTATCAAAAAAAAAAAGTTATCAATAGGTAGGTTCAGAAGGCGCAGCAGTTGAGCGCAACCGTTGCTAAACAAAAATCAGCGATCCTTATGCGTCTTTTGAACGACTTCATACATTAGCTGTCAAATTCAACTCTCAAAGGTACACACCAACATGTTGTCTCAAATGATCAGAAAAATATTACGATCATCTAACACGCAACTATTCAGTTGATCAGAAGTACGCAACAACGCGTTCAGAAGGTGCAATCGCACCAGTTACTGAGCTGTTTCGCCTTCTGAACGTGCCAAATGAAAATTCGTTTCTCTTGAAATCAAGTTATATGGCTGCGTATGTATGTACATATGTATGTACATATTCCGAAATTTTTTTTATTTGTAAAGGCTCTCAAGAAAAACTAAAAATTCATATAAAATTACGCACAATAAATGGAAAATAAATTTTCTTCTATAAAAAATTTCTTAAATCAGTATGCAGCTCTTAAGAAAAAAATGCTCGTACATCTCGTCGCTACCATGTCCAACTATCGAATGTGAAAATCGGCACTTTTCAAAATTTTGATTTGCCACTAATAATTTTATTTCGTATAGCAGCATTGCTTAAGTTATTGTTTTTGACAACTTATTTGTTGGTTAATGACTGCAAATAGTTTTATAGAAAATTAGAGACGAGAAATAATACTTTCATAAAAATTTAAGTACATACATAGATTTAAAAAGCTGCTTGAATACAAAAGTTTTATGAAAATGTCACATTAAACAACTGTCTAAATCTACATTTTTTTTATAAATAAGGCCGTAAACATTTCCTTACATCGTCGATTTCCATATTCTATTTTTACTCTTTCAATTTCACTGACCAGCGCTGCAAACGATATCAACTAGTAGGCTAACAACCAGAATTGAAATTTAATACGCAAGTACTTACCGTACTACAAGTATACAGAGAGTAGATTTGCTACTCCCTTTTGGCAGCAGCAAATATCTCTCGTACGCGATGAGGGAAAGTAGAGTACGTACTTTGGTGGAGTAATAGCAAGTACGTCAAGTATTTACTCTCTCAACGCCAAGTAGTGTATGTATGCGGAAAAAAAGTAACAATGTGTTGGGAGTAGAGTACAATGCAAGGAGTACTTATTGAATGAAATGCGGCAAATACAATTGCGCTGGACTCTAATAAGTACATATGTAAACATAAATGTATGAATGTACATATTAGCATGGTAAAACTTTACGCTAATAAACAAATTACTTACGGTCTTTGTTTTACGAAAGGTTTCAAAAAACTCAAGCTATCCATCAGCGGCCAATATACCTGAGTTGTCGCCCCACTTCCTGATGGATCATCCATCTTCCGTAGCTCCCTCGAATACCGCTCGCTCAGTGAGATCCACCGCTTGTTGCACTGGCCCCCTAAACAATTAAATTATCAGGCTTTGAAGTCCTTAAGTTTAATAAATAACTTAACTACCTGCCTTTCCAAGCTCCCGTGCTATTTCAGTCCGAGCTGCCACTTTTCTGTCGGACAATCTGTAGACGGTCATTGTTTTATTGTATAAAATTTCTTTGGAGCGCACTAAATCAATTAATTTCTCGTCATCCATCCTATTGCAAAGCAAATAACATAATTTAATATATGAAATAACTATTTTGATCTATAAATATAACTCACATTTTGTTCATATCAAAATTAGCGCCAGAAAACAATTGAGCGAATGAAAAATAAAGAGAACTGTCAAAGTGTGAAATGTCATTTGAAATCCTACAGACTTCCATGTTTAGCATTGTTCGTTTATGTGTTGGCTAATCTGTTATATACACAGCTCATTAAACAGATTTATTATGTGACAGATCCCAAAGCATGCAATGTACTGCCAAGTATGTATGCATAACAGAGCCTTGAGAGCGCGAACAACGTAATTGGGGTGCCGTGGGAAAGCCGTATTAGGTGTTATTGATTAAGGCTAAAAGAAGTTTACGCTGTTCAACTCATTCTTGTTAAAATAAAATTTTAAGTTTAGAATAGATTTTTAAGTTGTGTCAATCACAGACATCTTTGAAACAGCTTTTTGTTAAGATGAGACAGAACAAAGTTATCCATATGAAGAAAAAAAAAATTACTCGGCGATATATAAATATTAGTACTTCAATTAATTCACGCTGTGTCCGCAGCAGAATTGCGGATTTAGCAAGCCGGGAAGTCATGGGTTCGAATCCCACTGCCAAGAAAAATTTTTACATCTTGGTTTGTTCTTTTAAATTATTATTTAAATTTTGTTTATTTAATTATAGTTGTTGTGGCCTTTTTAAGTAAAATTAAACTCCAAAAAATTTGATTTACTTGAAATGATTATATGAAATACCATTAAAAAAGAATAATATAAAGTTTAATAAAATAAAATAAAAATAAAAAATTATATTAAAAAATATTAGTAAAATTTAAAAAACTGCGTTTACTACTTCAACAGCTAAAAACAGAACTTAGAACCTTATTTTACCATTTTAAAATCACGTTCTCCTCATTTTAAAGTTAAAACTCTGTATTTGCCATAAAATGCATTTTAAGTTGACTATGAAACAGTTAAAATGGTGATTACTATAAAACACAATTTAAATCATTAAAACCTTTTTCAACTTCTCTATGACTACGGGCCAATGATTTTTTTCCAATTAGGAAATAATAATATTCTTAACGAAATTTTTTTAAAATTTCATGACTGCTATAAAACTTGAAAAGGAGGAAAAGGAGGACATTTTTGGTCAAAAGGAGGACAGAGAAGGACAATATTTTTAAGGAGGACAAATCACGTTTGAGGAGGACAATCCTCCTCAAAGGAGGCCGATTGGTCAGCTTACATATATGTATGTAATCTTACCGAGTCATCTGTTGGTATCATTGTTGTTGTGAACAAGTAATTCTTTTGTAACTGCAATTGTTTTAGTTCTTTTCTCTTTTTGTTTACTTTTTTTTTGTAATTCCTGTCAGAGCTGTTTGCCTTTTGTTTATTGACTTTCATAATACAGCGATTCTCAAACTGTTCGCTGCTTTCTTTTAAAGCTAAATACATCAGCTAATTTTAACTAACCTCCTAAACTGTTCTTGAGTATTTTGTTTGCCTTTTTATAGCCATAAGTGTTATTAATTTTTCATTATGAAGTGTGACCTTGATAATTGCCAAGTTAAAAGCGATTCTGAATGCTACTTATCGTGCTGGCTCTGTGATTGTTTTCCAAAGTGTGCTGGTTTGAAAGGAAGAATTCTGGAAGCTATTAATGATAGCAAGGGTCTTCGCTCGTCTTGCTTAAAATGAAGGGCAACCGAAGTTAATATCTTTAAGCTGTTTATGCAAACCAAAAATGGTTTGGGAAATACGGAACCCGGTAAAAAAAAAAGTGAGGGGGTTTAGAGCGGTGATTGTAAATTTGAAAACCCCCACCTCCGGAGGCTTATAGTCTTTAAGAAGATTGAATTTTAAGTTGCAAAAAATGTCAACTTCAACCTCACTTTTTGCTTTGCAAACCAATTGAACTAAAATGTCGGTGCTGTCACACAACAAAAAATGCCCAAAAAAAAATCACTGAAAACGAGAAACAATAAAAACGGACATTGTAATTAATTTTTTTTCAACTAAATATCGATGTATTGATAAAAAAAAA
>NW_023458567.1:22629655-22640286 GCF_013731165.1 Rhagoletis pomonella | reverse complement strand
CTCATGAACCAAAACCAAACCAAAATTTAAAGTTGGGTACAAATTTTAAAGGTTGCATCGGGTGAGCAACAGTTTATCGATTCGAGAAATTAATGCGCTGATGAGAAAACGAAAACTCGTATATCGAGACGATAAAGTGGCCGGTAAACTAAAGGTTGGATGAGAAAACGGCCCTTAGGGCCGTTTTCTAATGTAAGCAGTATAGTTGCCTTTACTAACAGGGCAGATAATTTGTTCCTCACTTTAAAGTGTTTTCATTTTCCTATCTTACCGGTAAAAATAAATTTGTTATTCCGTAGAGTGAAACTTCACTACGTTTCCGAGTGTGAAACTTCACTACATTCGTCATAAAATTTCAAAGGTTGGCAATGCAACATAAGCAAATATAAAGCAAGAGCAACTGTTAGCAAAAACCAAAACCTTGGTTGAAATATCTAATATATCTAACTCATGAACCAAAACCAAGCCAAAATTTAAAGTTAGGTACAAATTTTAAAGGTTGCAACGGGTAAGCAACAATTTATCGATTCGAGAAATTAATGCGTTGATGAGAAAACGAAAACTCGTATATCGAGACGATAAAGTGGCCGGTAATCTAAAGCTTAGATGAGAAAACGGCCCTTAGTAAGCAAAGTTAAGTGTGATAGTGAAAAGGTGTAGGCATGGTCGTAGCAAGGTAGGTGCTCGGGTATAAAAATCAGAAAAATATTAAATTAATTATAAGGCTTAAACTAAAAAACTGGCCATATATTCAGAAAGAGTTTGTAATTCTTTGAAGAATTTAGTTGGGGAAAATTTCCTATAAAGGCGGTCATTGAAGAGGTGGTGAGCGAAGGGGGGAGTGGGCGTAGCACCCCAGACCACCTTGGCCCCTGTGGGTCCCTAGGGACGCCTTAGAAAAATCGCCAAATATCACAATTGGGTGCCACGCCCACTCCCCCTTTGATCACCATCTCTTTAACGACCGGCCTTATTGGAAAGCCAGCTCATTTAGTTATTTATTTTTAACACTTATTGTTGCTTTGAAAAATATTTCTAAAATATCTTTGTTTATTTGTACCTAATTAAAGGTAATTTTTAACAATAAATTGCACAAAAAATTTAAAAAAAAATTTTACTCCTTTTTTAAGTCTTGTACTGCTTTTTTTCTATCGAAAATATAAATGTACTCCTTTCTCTGTTTCAAAATCTGGCAACTCTAAGTTAACTCCTGTGAAAATATATTGTATTTCGATATATCTTTATATGGAAGTGGTATTACATTTAACGAATTAATACGTATCGCCCGACAAGCGACGATATTTATTTTCATTAATATTGCACTTACTCTGCGGTTTTGGAGAAAATTTTATGATTTTGAAATGATCAAAATAATAGCAAAATTAATGTAAGCTGCAAACAGCTGATGCACTGCCAAGTATGCATAACAGAGCCTTCAGTCGTAATTCGCCATATTAAATTTTGAGAGCGTTCCCCGGAAATTTCGCCATTTATTCTTATTACTGTAAACGATTAATTCTTGTATATATACATATATTAGGGTTATCCAAAATAACTTTTTTTATGTTACAACTTTTGAACCGTTAAATAGAGTTATAGAAAAGGGATAAAGGTTTTTTTCTAGGCATATTCTTGTAGGGCATTAAATTCATTAAAAAATTACCCTCGAGTTGGTTGTCTTAGAGACGATTAAGAGTATTAAATATATTAATGATATTCGCTGAACTAGATATAGCATTGATACAAAATTATAATCGAACTTTAACGAAAGACGAAGAACAAAAGCAATTTCTTTTGGAAGTAATAGAATTAAAATCAAATATTTTAAAAATAAATAGCCAAAACTTGTTAATATGTGGCGGTCTTAAAATTATGTCACGCAGTGTACTATTAACTTGTTTGACTTTTGTTTAGAGAACCTTTGAATTGTTAATTTATTTGTTATTTATGTTATGTTAAAATAAATATAAAAATTCGTTCTCCTGGAATGTTGAAAAATTCTGGTCACCTTACATATATGTAATTAAAAGTGTAATAAAATTGATTCAAATCAATATACAAGAGAATAATAACTTTCGGTTAGCTTCATTTGCATAAAATGCTCGCTGGTACTTTTTATCTGAACCTTAGCTAATTATTAGCGCAAAATCATTGAAAATATGAAGCCAAAACAGAGCACTTCACAGCTTGACGTTTGCGTTAGCACACTTTTTTCTGCAGAGTACTTAATCAAAGAAATTAGCTGTTGACTCGATTGTACTTACTGTATATGTATGTATATGTATATGTATTCTATAGTATTCTACAACTACGTATTCCATGCGCATGTGAAATTCCTATCTCGTAAACTATTAAAAATGTTATATTTATGCAGAAGCAAATGTTTCGGTGTCCCCATCTAGCTAATATTACAATCCAAATGTTTAAAGCGTTTCTTCTCGAAATCAGGTGTTTCGACTTAGAGAGTTATTGCTTTTGACCACCGAATTTTCAAGTGAAAAAGAGATAAAAGAAAAAGAGTGTAAACTACTAAATCAAATATTTTACGTACAACTGTTTGTTGAAACTGGTTTATGTTTAGTGTAAACAAAACCTTTCAGCTACTGGCTGACTGCCATGGCGTTTGGCTAATCAGCAATTCATTCAACCAAGAATGTACATATGTATGTATGTAAGTGTCTCAAATGAGAGCGCAAGGTGTGCAGATATCATATGCTTGTATTCATTTTTTTGTTGTTAGTAAACAAATATAATTTTGCCGGTCTCTGAAGTCTTGCCTTATATGTTTTTTTTTTCTTTAATTTCCTTTTCTCACTTTTTCTGCGACCAGCTGATATGTCTTCACTGAGATCGCAATTGTAATGAGTTAACAGTGCCGCCACTGCTGTCTGTTAAATTAAATACTCGTAGTATGTATCTTAACAGCGACACCGGTTCGGGTGGTGACAAATTCAAACACTTTACACAAATTAATTTGGGTTGCGCATGCTCCCACCAATATATGCGATTCCTTGATGAGCTTATAAATAAAGCCGCAGCGAGGTGTTGACCTGCATAAGTAAATACACGCCAAACGAGCGTGCGTAAAAATTAAGCGTTGGAATATTTTTAATAAATTATAATCATAATTTGTATACTTTCAATGGAAATTCTCCGCATAGCGGTCATTTGTACTGCTCTTTTACTGCGCTCCGCGGCCGCTGCAGAAGTTTTAAACAATAT
Organism: Rhagoletis pomonella; assembly: GCF_013731165.1. NCBI lineage: Eukaryota > Metazoa > Arthropoda > Insecta > Diptera > Tephritidae > Rhagoletis > Rhagoletis pomonella. The sequence goes on along the minus strand of NW_023458567.1, from coordinate 22,637,064 downwards.
TTTTCAACTGGGACTGGCCAACGTAATAGAACAATTTAATTCGGCAGGTAGGTTGCGCTTTGGAAAATCGTGCGTTTGTTGAAATTTATTTCAAACCTGTCCTTCTTATCTTGCAGTACCCAAACAAAATGACGTATACGATTTCATTATTGTGGGCGCTGGCGCTGCAGGTTGCACTTTGGCTAATCGGCTGTCCGAGAACCCCATCTGGTCCGTTGCGCTCGTCGAGGCTGGCGGTATTGAGAACATCGCACATACTATCCCCGTAGTGACGGGCTTCCTGCAAGGCACACATTCCAATTGGGGCTACAGGTCGGTGCCACAAAAACGCGCCTGCTTTGGCATGAACAACAACGAGTGCGCATTGCCACGCGGAAAGGTCCTAGGCGGTACCAGTTCCATCAACCACATGATCTACAACCGCGGCAATCGGCGCGACTATGACAGCTGGGCGGCTGCGGGCAGCATAGGTTGGTCGTACGACGAAGTGCTGCCATACTTTCTCAAATCAGAGAATGCCCATTTAGCTGGCTTGGAATCATCACCCTACCACAACCATTCTGGGCCGCTGAGTGTCGAGGATGTGCGCTTTCGCACCGATTATGCACACGCGTTTGTACATGGCGCACAGGAAGCCGGACATCCACGTACGGATTACAATGGCGAGTCACAATTAGGCGTTTCATACGTACAGGCCACAACGCAAAATGGACGACGACACAGCGCCTATCGCGCCTTCATAAGACCTGTGTATAAAGTGCGTCCAAATCTACGCATTTTCACTTTTGCGCACGCACTTCGTGTACTCATAGATCCGGAAACAAAGATGGCTTATGGTGTGGAATTCCTGCACCAGCGAAAGAAGCGATACACTTTTAAGGCGCGTAAGGAGGTTATACTGTCCGCGGGTGCTTTCAACTCACCGCAGCTCTTGATGCTGTCCGGTGTCGGACCTGCAGACAATCTAAATGCTATTGAGGTGCCCGTGATACAGGAGTTGCCCGTGGGCAAACGCATGTACGATCACATGTCGCACATAGGGCCTGTATTCTTAACCAATACTACAGGACAGACGACCTATCCCACCAGCATCACCTTGAGTGATATCAAGCGCTTCTTTCTGTTTGGCGACCCGGGAACTCGCCTCTCCAGCATTGGTGGTGTAGAGTGTTTAGCTTTCATTAAAATACCCAGCTCTCAAAGGCCGTCCGATTGGCCAGATGTCGAATTGATAACAGTGTTGGGCGGCATCGTGTCCGACGATGGCACAGGACTGAAAGAGGGCGGAAATATCCGCCAGGATCTCTACGATCAGTTGTATCTACCTTTACAGCTGGCACGACAAGAACACTTTACTGTGCTGGTAATGGATTTCCACCCTAAATCATTCGGACGCATTTGGTTGCACAATCGAGACCCTTTGCGCGGGCCAGTGATTGATCCCCAATATTTCTTCAACGAGGAGGACATCGAACACCTATTAGAGGGCATCAAAGCAGCCATACGCATCGGTGAATCACCAGCCATGCAACGCATTGGCGCTCGGCTATACGATAAACTAGTGCCAGGTTGTGAACAATACATTTTCGGCAGCGACGAGTACTGGCGCTGCTCCATACGGACTTTGTCCTACACGCTGCACCATCAGGTGGCCACATGCCGCATGGGACCGGCAACAGATAGCACGACAGTGGTCGATCCGCAGCTAAAGGTGCATGGCATTCGAAAATTGCGCGTTGTGGATACGAGCATCATTCCCTTTCCGCCAACGGCGCACACAAACGCGCCTGCTTTTATGATTGGTGAGAAGGCGGCCGACTTGATACGCGGCGAGTGGGAAGGCGGTAAGTGAAATGATCAGGTGTAAAAATTAGATTGTTGAACTGCGAGAAATATGTAGATATGTATGTGTGTATAAGGTTTTTTGATAAATATTAATTATGATTTTAATATATTTTTTTTCAGATTTAAGATTTTAAATTTAAATTTCGTTTAAACCTAATTAATTTTTTCACGCTAAACGAGAGGTTGACCATAAAACGAGTCCGACGTGAATCGCATTAAGACTTGTAATTGCTGCGACATATAAAATATGAACTCCAATGTAGAAAAAAATAGCAAAGGATGAGTAACAAACATGTTTATGGTCTGCTCAAGCAATCAGCAAAGGCACTAACTGAAATTCGCGTGAAAGGAACGGGCATTGTGTTTTCTAATTAAGTGGCAAAATAAGTAATAGACTCATTAAGTTGGTCAAAACGTTGTTATTGACTTTTTTTTATGTCAAATATGGGAAGATAATTACTCAAAATCTCAGCACCTCTGTCTCCCTGTAGCGCAGAATGAGAATCAGTTCAACTGGTATCTGGATGAAAATTGTTAATGATGTCTTCATGATTAATTGAAAGATAATGATAGTTATTTAATACGATTAATATTTATTATATTATTATATGAAACAGTATTTTTAGTGCTAATAATCGTATTTAATTTTTAGTCATTAATATTTAAAATGAAAAGAGTACTTAAGTATATACTCTGTATTTACATACAATTTTTGCTTATGATAAAAAAATATTGTTTTTGTTTTGTTTTCTTTTTGCCACTTACGTGATATAGTTATGATACTTAATTAAAAAATTTCATTTACCTGTGTACATTAGGGTGGTCCTTAAATGTAGAAAGCAAATTTTTATATCAGATTTCCTAAGCCTCAATCCCTGCGTCGATGCTACTATAGTCGAAGGTATCACACAAAGATATCATACAAATTTTGGCCCCGATTGGAGCCGGTTAAGGCATGGCGCACGGGAGTCAAAATTCAGATTACCCTATGAAGACGTCTTGACCGACTCCAATCGTGACCAAAATTTGTATGTGATATCTTCGACTTTAGTAGTATCGATTTGGGGTTTTAAAAAAAAAAAAAATGTTTTTAATGTTTTGAGTCTCCATGGAGCATCTGGCCTTGGACCCCATTGCGACACGCCTTAACCGACTCCAATCGGGACCAAAATTTATATGTGATATCTTCGACTACGGTAGTATCGGTTTTGGGTATGAGTTGGCAAAACAATTTGTTTTAATTTTTTTAGTCTCTATAGAGGAATCTAAACTTTGGCCTCTGTGCGACACGCCTTAACCGTCTCCAATCGGTACCAACATTTATTTGTGATATCTGTGACCGTGGTATTACCGATTGAAGGGGTGAGACTGAAATAAATCGCTCATTTGATTTTTTTAAGGACCATCCTAATGTACATTAGACTGCATCACCAAAAAAAGTTGCAGTTTTTCCGTCGGGATTGCAAAATTTGTTATATTTTAAGAAGTCCACCAAAATATTTCGGAAAAATATTAAGATTTTAGTGAGCTGGACCGATTTGAAAACACCTCCAAAAATGGAGTTTTTTATGAATAAAAATGGTTTCTTAAAGAACTTTTTGAAAAAAGTCCCCTCAGATGACAAAACAGATTAAGCTTAAAAAATCTGCATAAAAATATTTAAAAATCTTTTCAACGGAATCGTAAGAACGAGATTTTTGATGCTGTTTTTTTACTTTTTTCAAAGATTGAGTTACGAAAACCTTGAATAACTGGGCCAAAACTATTCTGATTTAGACTTAAGGGATCTCAGTGGAAAGGTATTTTCACACTGTTTTTGTTTCTGTCCAAAAAAAGTCATTTGTATCCCAATTTTTTATTTTTCAAATACCAACACATCTTAATTCAACTTTGAATAACGTTCGTTCATCCTACCTTTCTCTGTCATCCTTTGAATGAGTTTATTAGCAAAGAAATAAAAACGATGAGAAAAAACCTTTCCAATGACACCTCTTAAGTCTAAATCGGAAGAGTTTAGGTTGTGTTATTAAAGTTTTTCTGATACCAATCTTTGAAAAAAGTTAAAAAAACAGCATCAAAAATCTCATTATTACGATTCCGTTCAAATTTTTTTTAAATTTTTTTTTAATATTTTTATGCAATTTTTTTAAGCTAAAACCGTTTTGACATTTGAGGGGATTTTTTCAAAAAAAAATTTTAAGAAACTATTTTTATTCATAAAAAACTCGATTTTTGGAGGTATTTTCAAATCGGTCCAGCTCACTTAAATCTTAATATTTTTCCGAAATATTTTGGTGGTCGTCTTAGAATATAATAGATTTTATAATTCCAATGGGAAAATAGTACCGATTTTTTTTGTATGGGGATGTGATGCAGTCTAATGTACATACATACATATAATATATATTCCCTACGATATGTGTTTTTAATCTCTCTTTTAAGGACGGATACAGGTATTACTTACTTGTTGTATGCAAGCTCATTGCAAAAGTTTGCAACAGTTTGCAACAGTTTATATTCCCCTACATAAATATGTATGTATGTACGTGCATACACATGGCGTGGACCATAACAAGCACTCTCATATACATATGTATATAAACTTAATACGAAATGAAAACTAGGTTTTAATACTATGTGTTGAAATTAATGCACTAAAATTTTACTATTACTATTCAAAGATAAGCGAAATGCAGCTGCTCCAGTTTTATATGTACTTATGTACCGAAGTTGTGCAAAGGTCACCTTCATATTTGTCTAATATTAGTTCAAATATTTTGCATTAGCATACGCAATTCATCATTTACATTTACTAACGCCATTAATAATAAAGTAGGTCGGACCTTAGCCGAAACTGCCTCTTTGAGAGAAATGTCCTAGTAGCGTTGGGCTTTAAAATTACCTGAGTAGTCGACAGTATCAATATCTTTCGAGATCAAAAATTGAAACCAAGAATAATTAAAGATGTCCAGAGGGTGACGTTGAACAGCTAAATTACGAAGCTTCCTCGGCCACGAAAGGAAGTTTCACTGATCTCAAACGCCGAAGAATACTCGATATCGTCTCCAGCAATGGCAAGGACGACCTGGGTTTAAAAGTAAAGTAGGAATATTACATATTGTGGAACGATTTTCAGTCATCCCGTATCATTTGGATTTGGAGACAAACCGGTTTCGGCGTTGTGCCATTATCAGTGTCATTTTTCGTTTGAATACTTTCTGTCTGTGTGTTGGTATTTATAGTCAATAAAGCCGAGAGGCTCGTTCATCGGGTTGAACGCCTCGGCGATGTTGTCTCTCTCCTACCAAAAACCGAACACCAAATTTGGTATTTGGTATTTGGTACGTGACAGCTGTAGTAGACGTCGCGCAGCCCTATGCTTGGTCCACCTTGCTTTGTCCGTCGCATTTCTTGTATAGCAGTGATGTCAGCCTTAGTCTTCACGAGTATATCGACTAGCCCCGGGAGATGCATCTGCCCCCATAAAATCTGGATGTTTCAAGTGCACACCTATAAACGTTGACCTTGGTCATTATCTCAAGAAGGCGGTCTCATGCAAGGCTTATATGATATATTCATTAAAAATTTATTTTACGTGGCGAATCATCAAGCTCAAAGTACGAATATGAATATAAGTTACGTGGTGGTCTGTGTGTCTGTTGCGGTAACAGAGCTACTTACTAGACTTCTAGTTACTTCCAAAATGGTTGTTTTACTCCGGGTGCCAATTGGATTTAAATCACAGCTTGTACTGAGACATCTGACCATTTGCCTAGAGAAGGCTCAGAGCACTCCCATCAACGATAATCTAACACAGAAACTGGGTGAATAGTTCGGTCAGCATTGGGAAAATTCAGGTGGACAATGCCGAACCAATCTTAGAAGATCTAGCGAGGTATCTGGTTTCATTGAGTAGATGAGACTGTAAACAAGTTGTGAGACTAAGAAGTGGTAATTTCTCGTGTCAAATATCTGACTGCAATAATTCGCGATCTAAGTACTGAATGGTAATAACCCCTAGGAATTAGAAGCTTTTTGCCCTACGCATTTATTATTGTTTTACAATTTTTCGTTTGACTTTAAGAAATGATAATAAGGTAAGTAACTATCTAAGTATTTAACAAAAAGCAATTTGTAACGCACCCCGGTGGGAGTTCAAAATTCAAAAAACTCAGGAAGTGAGGGAATGGAATGGAATTTTAAACCGAACGCAAAACAAACCGTACCAACGTCTGTCTACAAAGGAAATAAAGATTTTTTGTAAAGCGACAAACGTAAAAAATATATTTGAATATAAATTTAGCATTTTACTCGTAAACATGTTTTGAACAAAAGAAATATTGAAAACAATTCAAGAGTTGACAGCTTTGTTTTTGTGAAAAAATGGTCCTAAAAGCAAACACCTAGAGCCAGTGATGAGCAGATCTCCATCTATCCCTTTTATTGTTTTGCATTGTTGACGCTGGCTTTTTAGAAAGTATATTTTTAGAAATCTGAAACGACCAATAGCACAACAAGTTCATGGTTACTGCACTTTGAAGCTGTCACCTGCAAATTTAGCTCACCAGACAGCTAACATATTGATAATGAAGCCGTGCTGATGAAAATCATTTGTAATGGCCAGCAAGGCTTTGATGCGCCAGGCAACCCCCATCGCATTACCAAGCCAACCCAACCCACCCTACTGCCAACCAGGCGGCTGTTGTGGCGCCATAGGTACTCATATTTCACCACATAATACATGTAGAAATTTTGTTTACAAAATAGCAAATCATATCCCAACTGCCACACTCATTCGCTCGCTTGTTTTGTCTTTTATTGTAGCTGCGTGATTTTCTGCTGCATTGTTTAGAAGAAAACCCCCGTTACCAACGCGCTCGGCTTTGCCAACTTGCACATTTGGCGAGGATTTCCCACTTTTCATTTCAACCCCTGTCGTGTGCCAGTTATGAAGCTGTAGCCGTCGGCGTATTTTGGGTGAATGCACTATTAGATGATTCTTTTTTTTTGTTGTTGCTAATGTATACGCATCATCATATGACCCTTCTTTTGCTGCAATCGCCTAAGTCTAAGTTCAGACAGAGAAACTTTTGTCGGCGTAACTCGTTACTTGTGGGAGAGAGAGTGGCGAGGAAGGGGGAAGGGCACCGAGTTGCTCGTGCTTGGGCAACACGCTTTGTGCTCTCGTTCGTCTAAATAATTCTAGTTGGCCATTCACAGCTGACAACAACAATTGTATACAAAAGAATTGCTCTGTGTAAACTCGAAGGGAAACACCAAAAGAGAAATTGCCGAAAATGAGCACAAAAGTTGCTCCGTGTGAACCTAGTCTAACTTGCGTGTGTTATATCTCTGCATTGAAATATTTCATGGATGTACCTCAGTGAAATCTTACGCTAACGGAGTTAGTTCGCATTTCCTGTAACTTTTTTGAGCTGAGTTGCTATCGCTTATATCAGGAGACTACTAGCGGCGAAGTGCCCAAGTGTAGATACATATGTAAGTACTAGGGATACCAATCCCGGGATCTCGGGATCCCGGTGTTTTTGGAGTCCCGAAGATCC
>NW_023458567.1:22628225-22629555 GCF_013731165.1 Rhagoletis pomonella | reverse complement strand
TAATTAATTTTTTTTCAACTAAATATCGATGTATTGATAAAAAAAAATGATTCAGTCTAAAATCGAGAGATTTTGTAATAAAAATGTTAACTTAGTTGTTTATCGAAGTATTGATTTTTATGAGCAAAACGCCGCAGGCGAAAATTTTTAATAAAACCACGCTATTTTTTATTAAAAATTTTCATTATTTAAGGATTTAGTAGGGTGTAGAACACCATAGTTTTAGTTCTTTTTTAAATATGTACATATATATTTGTTATTATAGTTGCAAGACTTTTTTGATTATCGTGTAGAACACGTTTTTGTTGTTTCCACAAATAATTATGAGTCCCTTGCATAATTTAAACGTTTTGTTTGAATAAAAATTAGTAAGTATAGGCTATATTACGTAAAATTCATAAGCTTATATGTATATTATACCGTAAATTGTAAATATTGATTTTTATGGCAAAAGCGCCGCAGGCGAAAATTTTTAATAAAAAATCGCTCGTTTTTTTATTAAAATTTTCATTATTTATCAAAGTATCGATTTAAGGTAAAATATCCACATAAACTTATGAATTTTACGTATTATAGCCTATACTTACTAATTTTTATTCTAACAAAACGTTTACTAATACTTACTAATTTTTTATTCAAACAAAACGTTTAAATTATGCAAGGTACTCATATTTATTTGTGGACAACAAAAAACTTGTTCTACACGATAATAAAAAAAATCTTACAACTATAATAACAAATATATACATTTTTAAAAAAGATCTAAAACTTTGGTGTTCTACTCCCTACTAAAACCTTAAAACTATAATAAATATATACATAAACTAAAACTACTAAAAAAGTTAAAACTATAATAAAAATGTAATAAAAAATATATACATTGTAAAGCTCCACATATTACTGAAAACTTAAAACTATATGTAACACTCCACATATTACTATGGTTTGTATGTATATTTAATGACGTCAATTAATTTAGGAAAGGATCTTCGCGATTTTTTTAAACAGACTTCCGCCACAAAAACCCAACAAATAAATCTGAAAAGTTGGCTGGGTTGTTAAATTATCTTTATGAAAAACCTTTTAACAACCCGCCATTGTGACTCGATGCGTTGGGTGTGGGTTCCATCCGGCGCGACAAAAGGGTTTTCTGGGTCACTGTGATTGACCTTTTGGTGCTCATACACATACCTCGATAGGCAGTCGTACGCTTTCCAATAATCTGTACGGATTATTGTAACCTCGATTACATGCTTCTTTATAAGGGGTATGAGTACCTCCGTGGACCGGACGGTTTCTGGGCACACTTCCAGCCTGAGGTCCTCGCTGC
>NW_023458567.1:22620712-22628125 GCF_013731165.1 Rhagoletis pomonella | reverse complement strand
TCAAAAGATGTAAAGAACAGCATTAATATTGCTGTTCTTTACATCTTTTGATTATAGGCCAGTGCAATTATAAAGAGAACAATTAAAAACTTATTGAAAAAAGATAACTTTGAGATTGACGATAAGCTTAAGGGCTGCAAGTAATGATATTTGACTTTATCTTTTGCGTTAACGGATTCATTATCTAACAATATGCACCAAACCTTTTTGCTGAACCCAGAATTTTTAACAAGAATTAGTCTTATTCGACTAGTGTACTGTGGGTCAATTGGCGGTCGATGCGCGGGTCTTACAATTAAAATAAAATACTAATATTTTTCAGGCTTGTTGTTGACTTTCAAGATTTGGATAAAATTCGATTTTCGACCCGCCCTAATGTACATATATCAGAGAACTTTTATAAATTTATAAATTAATTTATAAACGTTCTCTGCATATATTTTATCTTTATTCTTTGAACGTGTTTGAAGGTAGTTTTAAAATACGAATACGAAATTAACAGGTAATTTATATTTTATATATATTTTCAAGTGCAATTCTACAAGTGGCATTTATTTGTTCACCGATGTTTTGCTAAGACAACTCCCCTGTGACCATTTAAATGCCCTTCATAAAAATTTGAAAGCAACATTACCCATTGGATCCAGCGTTGACAAAATGTGGAATAAATGTAAACAAACAATACATTTGCGTCGCACAAAAAGGAATGCAGCATATTCATTTGCTCAAGTGGTACTTTCGTCAAAAATGGGAAAACGTTAATTAAAAACCACAACGAAGTACGACAAATTTCCGTAAACAAAAGAAACGCCACTTAAGGAATTGCATACAAATGTTCTAACAAATGCCAGCAATGGGGTCTGTTAAACCGCTGACAGCGATGTTAGATGCGCCAAAAGTGTAAAGAACAAATATAGAATGAGAATCTGAAGCTAAGAGCGAATCCGTATGAATCGAATATTAAGAGAAGGATTGCCATTTGATGAGTAGAAATAAAGTGAAATGAAAAGTATTAACATACATACGCATATGTAAATAGATTTATATGGGCCCTTTTATGTATGTTAGTATATAAGGGAGGTTCGATAATTTTTGTCCTACAAATCCATGAGTTTTCTCTTTCATTTGGCTTCACAACAATTGTCAATTTTTACCAGAGTACTCAATAAATTAACGACGTTTTAAAAGCCAATTGAAACTTGCACTTTGTTTAAAGGGCTACACAACTGTATAGGTACTTAGAGAATATTTTTAAAACTTCTTAAAAAGAAGTTTGTTTTTGTTGTAACATTTGGGTGAATTTTTCTTCGAAGTTTTGAAATTTAGACTTATATGGGTTTTGTTAGATAATGAGCTGCATTTTTATAAACACAATAATAAACATTAAACAAACAAAAGAAAAGTAGTCAAGCTTGGTCAAAATATAGTGTCCGTATTATTTTCACACGACTGTATAATTTTTTCTATTTTTTCAATTTTTCCTAATTACGGAAAAGCACGAACGAAATCGTATTCAAACGAAAAGATCTCCAAAAATAAATCTGTTTAACCCTAGAACACACACCCAGAAAATACCACGTAAACACACACCCGGGATACGTTTGTACCCGGGACCTTATTTTGCGGTTTTTTTAATGCTTATTCAACCGATTTCTATGATTTTTTTTTTGAAATGTATATTTTAATATATAACAAGTATTTTGTCTTTTGTTTCATTCGAATATTCCTACTGGTTCCAGCGATATGGGCAAATAAAGTCAGGACATGCAACAGTGGATTTTTGTTTTTGTTGTTGTCCTGATAAATGCAAAACAAAATAATATAATTTATAATAATATACTTGTAGAGTAACAACGAATACACATTTTGGTTTTTATTTCATTGAAATATTCTACCTGGTTCAAAAGATATGTGCAAAAAGGTCGCGCAAGGTATGGGTACGTAGGTAGCAAATACACTGGTATAACTGGTTTTTGTATTTTATATGCAGCTGCAAGGGTTGTTTTCACACGAGGTGTTGTTATAAATGCTGCCTGTTGATATTTTCATTATTGTTTTGGTGCTCAAAAGTGTAAGAAGTGAAAATATAAGTGAAAATAAATATAACTGAAACTATAAATAACTGGATACGAAATGACTTCAAGAAGAAACGAATATTTATCAAGTGCAGCATATAGAAGGTAAAAAATGTAAAATAAGCAACAATGTAAACATATACTAATTTTTTTTATTATGCAGGCTAACTGAGGAACAGCGAGAATCATATATACAATCTTTATTTGATGAAATTTGTGACGATGACGCTCCCTATGACTTTGACTCAGAAGATGAAGAAGAAATTCAAATCAATGACATTGAAATTGCTGATGACGATGCTGAAGTTTCGCAAAGTGCCGCAGAAGTATTACCTGATTATGCGGACTATGAGGATGATGAAGAAGACGATGAAGAAGAAGAAGTAGAAGAAAATAATGAATTACCTGCTAGTGCCGAAAAATTTGTTGCACGTGATGGTACTGAGTGGATGAAAGAACCAAATGTAAGTCGTCAGGTACTCAGACAAAATATTATAAGAGAACGTTCTGGACCAGCTAGATGCACTGAAATGTTGTCAATAGAGCAAACATTCAAATGTTTCATGAACGTTGAAATGGCTGATATAATTATGCGCCACACAAATAAGTTAGCAAAAGAAACTTATAATGCTTACAACAATGCGCATCCAAACACAACTCCTAAGTCATGGACGCCTGTGTCAATAACAGAGCTGTATGCATTTTTTGGCATACTTATTATGACTGGTGCGAACCATAGCAATGGAGAACATGTTCGAGATTTATGGAGCGTCAAAAACTATCCTTTATATCGCGCCACAATGGGAGTCAACCGTTTCTGTTCGATATTGCGGTTCCTAAGATTTGACGATAAAAACACTCGTGCAACACGCTTACTAACTGATAAAGCAGCACCGATCAGTGAGTTGTGGACGATGATGAACAATAATCTTGCTGCACACTACTAGCCCAGCTCATGCTTGACGATTGATGAACAATTATTTCCTTACCGTGGACGCACACGGTTTACGCAGTACATACCGTCAAAACCTGCTAAATATGGTATCAAGGTTTGGTGGATTTGCGATGCCACAAATGCATATCCACTGCATGGACAAATATATACTGGCCAAGCAGAAACTGGTAGGGAAACGAACCAAGGCGAACGAGTGGTGAAGGATTTGTCTGCCAAATACCAAGGAAGTGGCCGAAACATTACAATGGACAATTTGTTTACGACCTTGCCAGTTGCAGAACTGCTTCTCACCTGGAAACTCACGATCGTTGGAACTTTGCGCAAAAACAAATCATATATTCCTCAAGAAATGAAGCAGAACAAAAACAGGACAATTGGTTCAACGACATTTGGCTTCAAAAATAATGTGACAATGTGCTCTTATGTTCCCAAAAAAAATAAAGCAGTAATTTTGCTTTCGACCATGCATAATGATGCTGAAATAGCTGACAGTGGGAAACCTGAAATAATTGAATATTATAATCGTACCAAAGGTGGTGTTGATCGAATGGACCAAATGTTTGCGGAATATCCAACACAAAGACAAACAAAACGATGGCCACTAGCGATGTTCTTCAACATGTTGGACATTACAGCTCTTGCAGCCTACATTGTCTACGATTTGAATAACCCTGTGTTGCCTTGGAGAACAAACAACAAGCGTAAGCAGATCCTGCGCAGCTTGGCTGAAGCATTGTGTATGCCCATTATTGAAGCCAGAGCCATAAATCGTCAAGTGACGCGAAATTTTTCGACTAAAATTGCTATTGAAGCATATTTCAACCGACCGGTGGAATCAATGGTGTCAACAGCAGCATCAACATCTGCCGCAGCGCGCACGCCAAAACCTGTGTCCGGATCTTGCTATTTATGTTACGCACAAGAGGAAAAACGCCGTAGAAAAACCAGAAAGCTGTGCGACAAATGTAAGAAGCCAATGTGTCTTGAAAATTCGGTCACATCAACAAATTGCTCTATTTGCCATGATTTCCCTTAGATATAAGATGCATTTTTATAATAAAAGTCAATAATATAATGTGTGAAATGAATATTTTTAATTTTTCAAATAAAAAAATAATATAAAAAATGTTTTTTTTTTATTATTATGAGGATTTTTACTATTGGGGTACAAACGTATCCCGGGTGTGTGTTTACGTATATAATGTGTTTGGAAGGCTGTAGCTCCTGAACCAATGGTCCGATCTGGTTCAAATTTTGAATTTGAACTCAAAACTAAATAATCTTCCTAGATCCGATAGCGGTATAGAGGTATAGCGGTTCAAAAGTTACAACACTTCAAAGTTGAAAGTGGATACATTTGTACCCGGGTGTGTGTTCTAGGGTTAAAGTAAAACAAATGGTCGTTTGGGTTCATTTTCCTTGAATCGGTGTACTTTTCGTTTCCGTGTATTCACTACGGGCGGATGAAAAAATTTCGGGCGAAACCCATGATAAGGCTGATTTTATATTTTAATTAAAATTTCCATCTTGCAGATTTCAAATCCGGCAACTATAAATGTCACCGGTAATAATCTACAACACACTCTAACCTAAACTAACCTACATAATTGTTTAACATTGTTCAATTGTATCTAATATTACGATCAAAATTAAAGAAAAAAATATTCGTGTACGAAATCTGTGGAAAATCAATTGTACGGTATTTTCTATTCGGGATTTTTTTTTTCAATTGTCCTAGAGATTTAAATTTAAAAAGAGTTGCCAACCCTCTTCAAAATTATTACTTCTGGTTGGTTAAGAGTGTATTTAAATGCCTTTCATTCTCTGAATGCGTTGCAATATTTTACTCGATATATATTTAAGTCACAAAAATTTTAAGCGGGTGGCAACCACATTTAAGTTTTTATTTTTTCCCTCAACCGGTGAAGCTGTCATCCAAAATGATGTTTTAATCATTCAATTTGATGGAGTGGACCTCTTTATTGACCGGATACAGTGCTTTCAGCTTTTTAAAACCCCTTTTTTTTCAATAAATAACTAATTGTAAAACGTGACTACTGTAACTGAGCTTCTCCCCTTCAAAATGAGATATCATTCATTAAATTTGATAAAATATTAAATGACATATCGTTTGGTAACACAAAAATGCCTTTAAGAAAGATGTACTATCTACAAAACAAAAGAAAATTGTAACATGAGAAAGAAGGATCTATAAAAAATAAATGCGGTATTTTACTAAAAAGTTCATTGCACCTACGTGATGCTACATATTATAGTAAAAGAATACTAAAATGGCATGCCTTGGGCTATTATTGTTTCGATTCTAGTAATGTATTTTAAGGTGCACCCCAACTTTTTTTGAAATTTCAGTTAGGTCACTCTTGCCCTCATGGCCTCATCATATATACATATATACAGAAGATAAAAGAACCAATGTTTATTGAAAGAAAACTTATGTACTGGTACTGAAGACTTGAAGTACTTGTTACCTCTTATCTAGCATGCATGCATTTATATTATACTCGTTTTTCTTACGTGTATAAATGTCACTTGTATTTTTCATTCAATAAATGTCACTTATTACTATAGGTTATGGGCTCATGTCAGCTTAGGAAAAAATAGTCACAATTAAAAAATTTTAATTTTAAACGGAAATTTTTCTTGAAATGACGTTTTCGAATATTCCGCAAATTGAGCGACTGAAAGGACGCGAGAATTGGGACCAATGGTGTTTTGTAGTGGAATGATATTTCAATATGGAAGACTTGTGAAAGTGCATTATCGGCACTGGTCAGATCCGAGGAAAAATGTCGTTTTGAAGTCGAAGTTGGTGCTGCTGGTGGAGCCGATGCTGTACATTATGCTAAAGAACGATGTTACTGCGAAGGACATGTGGACTAGTCTTGAGCGAGCGTTTCAGGATTCAGGACTAACAAGGAGAGAAAGCGTTTAGAAAAAACTGATCACGACCCGTATGGAAGACTGGCAATCGATGGAAGTGTATGGGAATACCATAATGTGCACAGCGAATAAACTATGCAATGTTGGTTTAAATGTGAGTAGCGAATGGGTAGGACCGTTAATGCTAGCGGGTTTGCCAGACATCTATCAACCAATGATAATGGCTAAGTATCGAGAATTTTGGAATTGATATAAGCGGAGATTATGTCAAGACGAAATTGTTGCATGAAATGCCAGTTATGCTGGATTTACATGAGGCGATTTTCCAGGCGATTCAACATTGCTCTGGAAATATCGCTCGTGTAAATAGTGATTCAAAAATCGCTTGCTTCAAAGTAGACAGCAAGTCAACTTTTGCATGCGATTATCGCCTGTCAAAAAATCGCCTCATGTAAAGGCAGCTTCACCGTTAATCAACATGTAGCACTATTGGGAAAGCCAAGTAAGTCTAGTAATAATTCTGGGAGAAAAGGACCGAAATTCTATGGTTGCCAAGAATTCGGGCATATTAAAGCCAGTCGTCCGATATATAAATTTCTTAAGCAGAAGAAAAATACTATGTTTGCTGCAATGTCAGCTTAAGAATGCCAAGATGGTGAGTGGTTCTTTAATTCGGGGGCTACGTTACACATGTGTAACAATTTGTCTGCATTCAATGTTCGAAATTTAGCATAGTTACTGCTAACAATTCCTCAAATGGAAGGTGATCGTTCGGTAAACATATATATGAAAGTCATTAACAATAACAAAACCGAAGAAATATGCTTGCGAGATGTTTTATATATGCCTGACGTACACGCAAATTTGTTGTCCATTTCCAAAATAGTGGAATATGGCCATGAGGTCGGTTTTAATTCTAAGGCATGCAATAAGGATGTTATTGCAACGTTTAGGTCATCCATGTCATGGTAACTTAATGAAGTTGAAAGATCGTGAGAATGGAATTCGAGGAGATTTTACAAAAAAAAAATCATGTATCGTTTTCCTGAAGGGGAACATTTCACGTTTACCATTCAAAGACCTAGTAATCGTTCATTCCAATGTGTGTGGTCCAGTGGAAGTAGCTTCGTTTAGTGCAGTGATTCCCAAAGTGGTCCAGGTGGATCCCCAGGGGTCCACGGAAGACTCGACGGGGGTCCACTGTGACGTGAAAAAAATTTGGGGGTCCATGAGTTGTAAATGGGGGTCCACGAAAATGCATCTGGTTTCGATGTAAAGAACCAAAATGGTTGCTTGATAGCCTCTTTATTTAACTTTAATTTTTTTTAGTGGTGTATAGTGCCCTTGACGCACTGCTGCACTTACCGTCACTTTGTGTTTTCATACGCCTTAAAGGCCACCTGCAGACTAAAAAGAACCGGATGCTGGTATGACAATCAGCGTTGCCATTTTAGCCGTTTTCCGGCTAGATTTAGCCGGTTT
>NW_023458567.1:22619144-22620612 GCF_013731165.1 Rhagoletis pomonella | reverse complement strand
ATGATGCCTACAACGAGGTTGATATCTAGACTAGGTTGATATCTAGACTAGGTTGATATCTAGAATATGCCATTGCAAGTTGAGAAATCTATCAATGAATACGATATCTATCTTTTTTAAACACCTATACAATTTTATTGGTATAAAATAGATTAATATTAGAGTTAATATTTTGGCACGGGTAGCGTGTAGCACATATATTACCCTGTAGACAAGGTATCAGCGCACCCTTAAACTACCTGCGTAAAAACAACGATTTCACGACATAAAAAGTCGTCTTTCATATATGTACAGTATCGCACATATCAATTGCAACCAAATTCAAAATGATATTGCTGCAAATTATGCTTATTTATTTATTTTTAATAATTTTATTTTAAAATATAGTTCCATCTATGACAGAAAACACATAAAGACAGTTTCAAATATGGCACAAAGTTCCCAAAAATAATTCAAACTTCAAAAAATTTTCAAACTTCTTATTCAGAGTTTTTAGCAAATGGTCGAATATGCAGTTTTTTTTAAGTTTCAAGTCACTAAAAATTACCGTTGATTGTTTAGATTTTTCTTGTCGAGGGTGTTGATCATTTTCTTCCATACAACAAAAAGTGCACAACATCCCCAACAAACAAAAAAAATCTAAAAAATCAACGGTAATTTTAATTGACTTGAAACTTGCACTTTATAGTCCTTAAATGGGCTACATATTTCATATTCAAAAATTTTCTAAAATCTATGAATACAAATTTTAAGTGTTTATGAAATTTTTTTGAAGTTTGATTATTTTTTGTGAACTCTGTGCAATCTTTAACCCCTTTGATTATATGGGGTCTGTTCTAAATCGACCAATATTTTTGCAATCTTATCGGAAACCGAGTGAGCGCTTAAAGTAATTTTCGAGGCCCTAAACTGTACCTTAATTGCACCTAATTCCTGAGTAATTTTTATAATTTTTTGGAAAAGTGGTTCTGCGAGCGTGACGGACGTACTAGTAGCTAATGATAGTGCAAACTTTTTCACTACTACTCTTGATGTTTAGTGGTGAATTGTAAAATATCAGGCCAACTATACAATAGGTAGTGAAGTGAAATTAAAAAAAATGTCCACTAAAATTAACAATCGAATAGTGAAACAAGTAAGAAAGTCTAAGTTCGGGCGGAGCCAAACAATAAATACCCGGCACAAGCATTAAATATATGTTTTTCACCTTTCCGAAAGCTACCGCTACATGGTAAGCCGGAGTGTATCAATTTTGAGTAAATTAGGCTGCGTTTCTCCAAACTCGTTTAAGTGGGAATTTACTTTAATATAATTTTTTATTTAATTGTCATTTCAATTATTTTCAGTTTCAATAAGCTCTTTATTTAAGTGAGTAAAAAGTGGTTGTAAAACAGACTTGGCCAGCGAAAGCTTTCATTTGCACTGAGAGCTTTTAAAAGCTTTGGCACGCTGTGTTATAAAAGCAAGG
>NW_023458567.1:22616289-22619044 GCF_013731165.1 Rhagoletis pomonella | reverse complement strand
CCTTGCTTTTATAACACAGCGTGCCAAAGCTTTTAAAAGCTCTCAGTACAAATGAAAGCTTTCGCTGGCCAAGTCTGTTTTACAACCACTTTTTACACACTTAAATAAAGAGCTTATTGAAACTAAAAATAATTGAAATGACAATTAAATAAAAAATTATATTAAAGTAAATTCCCACTTAAACGAGTTTGGAGAAACGCAGCCTAATTTACTCAAAATTGATACACTCCGGCTTACCATGTAGCGGTAGCTTTCGGAAAGGTGACAAACATATATTTAATACTTGTGCCGGGTATTTATTGTTTGGCTCCGCCCGAACTTAGACTTTCTTAATTGTTTCACTACTCGATTTTTAATTTTAGTGGACATTTTTTTTATTTCACTTCACTACATATTGTATAGTTGGCCTGATATTTTACAATTCACCACTAAACATCAAGAGTAGTAGTGAAAAAGTTTGCACTATCATTAGCTACAAGTACGTCGGTCACGCTCGCAGACCCACTTTTCCAAAAAATTATAAAAATTACTCAGGAATTAGGTGCAATTAAGGTACAGTTTAGGGCCTCGAAAATTAATTTATGTGCTCACTCGGTTTCCGATAAGATTGCAAAAATATTGGTCGATTTAGAACAGACACGATATAATCAAAGGTTTTAAAGATTGCACAGAGTTCACAAAAATTAATCAAACTTCAAAAAAATTTCATAAACACTTAAAATTTGTATTCATAGATTTTAGAAAATTTTTGAATATACAATTTTGTAGCCCATTTAAGAACTACTAGTATCGCCCAGTAGTCGAAATTCGACATCTTTTTTCATACACTTTTGCATTTTACCTATCACCTTTTATCCTTTTGCGAACTACTATTTTGTCCACCAGCATAATTTATAGCAAATTTACAGGAAAACTTAAAATCGAATTATGAACGTTAATACCGGATTGAATAATGCTAATTCCACCAAGTCTCCTCCTTTTTCCTCGATTTTCATTTATAAATAATATGCATATGTATTTGTATGTATAGATGAGATGATCATCACTGACTAATATGTCAAACAATTCAGACTGTAAATAAGCCCGAAAGTATGGCATTGACAACATATGTTCCTCTGTCAAATTTCAGGACGTTAGCATAGGCAGTTACATAGATGACCGATAAGAGAATTTCAGTTTGAATGGGCAGTGCCATGCCCCCCTATCTAAAATTTCTTCGCCGTAAGTTCGGTATTAACAACATACGTTGCTGTGCCCAATTTCAAGACGTCAGCGTAAGCGGTTCCAGAGATAAGCGATATTAGAATTCCAGTTTGCATGGGCGGTGCCACGCCCCCCTATCCAAAGTCTACCATTCTTCGCCGTAAGTACGGTATTGACAACATACGTTGCTGTGCCAAATTTCAGGACGTCAGCATAAGCGGTTCCAGAGATAAGCGATATGAGAATTTCAGTCTATATGGGCGGTGCCACGCCCTCATTTTCAAAATCGACCATTCTTCGCCGAAAGTACGGTATTGACGACATATGTAGCTGTGTGAATTTTCGGGACGTTAGCATAAGCGGTTTCAGAGAATGCGATATGAGAATTTCAGTTTGTATGGGCGGTGCCACGCCCCTTTTCTAAAATCTCTACCATATTTTTTCCTAAGTACGGTATTGACAACATATGGTGCTGTGTCAAATTTCAGGACGTTAGTATAAGTGGTTCCAGAGAAAAGCGATATGAGAATTTCAACTTGTATGGGAAGTGCCACGCCCACTTTCCCGGTATCTACTATTTTTCACCGTAAGTAGGGTATTTACAATCTATGCATCTGTGCCAAGTTTCAGTTCGCCAGCATAATTTGTTTTAGAGATATAGCGGTTTTCACATTTCAGTCTATATGTCAGATGCCCCCTATGAATCGGGATTAACATTTGCGGATTAGAGGAAGTTGTATCCTTTAAAGCGGTGTATGTTTCATTGAAATCGAGCGAACGGTGCCTTCAAAAAAGGGATTGCAATATTTTCTTGTGGCGTATTTATATATAGATAAAGTGCAAGTTTCAAGTCGATTAAAATTACCCTTGATTATTTCGATTTTTTTTGTTTGTTGGGGATGTTGTGCGCTTTTTGTTGTATGGAAGAAAATGATCAACACCCTCGACAAGAAAAATCTAAACAATCAACGGTAATTTTTAGTGACTTGAAACTTTAATAATTATTATTATTTTTGGGAATTTTGTGCCATATTTGAAACTGTCTTTATGTGTTTTCTGTTATAGTTCGAACTATATTTTAAACTAAAATTATTAAAAATAAATAAATAAGCATAATTTCCAACAATATCATTTTGAATTTGGTTGCAATTGATATGTGCGATACTGTACATATGTAGATAGAAAAAGACACATGTAA
The DNA here is from genome assembly GCF_013731165.1 of Rhagoletis pomonella. NCBI lineage: Eukaryota > Metazoa > Arthropoda > Insecta > Diptera > Tephritidae > Rhagoletis > Rhagoletis pomonella. The sequence goes on along the minus strand of NW_023458567.1, from coordinate 22,616,643 downwards.
AAATTTTACTCGGCGAAATGTAGAAATTATTATTTGTTTTCGAATTGTGATATTTAAAAATCAGTGAATTTTAAATACAGTACATTAGTGGGTATTACCCATGCAATAAGAAATGCCATATATGAAAGACGACTTTTTATGTCGTGAAATCGTTGTTTTTACGCAGGGTAATATATGTGCTACACGCTACCCGTGCTAAAATATTAACTCTAATATTAATCTATTTTATACCAATAAAATTGTATAGGTGTTTAAAAAAGATATATATCGTATTCATTGATCGATTTCTCAACTTGTAATGTCATATTCTAGATATCAACCTAGTCTAGATATCAACCTCGTTGTAGGCATCAT
>NW_023458567.1:22613976-22616189 GCF_013731165.1 Rhagoletis pomonella | reverse complement strand
TCTAGATATCAACCTAGTCTAGATATCAACCTCGTTGTAGGCATCATATCAAGGAGATACAAAATAACGACCCCTTAAAATCGATCTCAAATTTGTACTTTCTCTGTAGGAACTTTAGGTCTATGTTATGTAGTTTGACTATTGTCAATTAAATCCAATGTTTTGTATTGCATGCGCCCCACGCTTTTCATTTTAAATCACATAAATTGTTTATGACTTTTGCTAAAATTTCAAAATCAAAAGTTATCAAAACAAGATCTATGCGACCGGGAAATATTATTTTCTAATTTTTAGTCCATTTGTAAAAGCGTTGTATATCAAAAAGTTTTTTCATTTTTTATTTTATTTATTCGCACACTGATAAAAGTTGATCAAAAACTATGCAGCAAACAATTTCAAGACCAAAAGTAGTAAATATTGCCATAAGTGTGTTTATTTTATTTTAAAATTTCCTCGATTTTTTGGCTTTAGATAAATGGCCGAAATGGGTAAGTGATCGGATTTTTAACCACATAAGGAGACAGTGTGCGTATTATTTTAAATACCAACACTCGAATGCTGAAAGTGATCAGGGCCATCTACAATGTATTTGCGGAGCAAGCTTGGATTTTTTTTTTCGTCGCACCACTGAAAATCGAATAGTATTATAGTGTAGCATATTAGGCGGATCTGGAAAAGGATGTGGTAAGGTTGACTTGTGAGGAGAAGAGAGAGAAATAGTTTCGAAGCAGCTAAAACACAATTCTGCGAACATATATCGCACTTAACGAGCGCATAAGCTAATGATGGAAGAAGAACCAAGTACCATTCCAAATCAAGGAGCTTTGCGAAACTCAAGATACAGACACGTTCCCAAAAGCCACCTTAATTCAGATCCAATAATATCACTCTACTTGTTAACATCAAGGGCACTAAAAGAAAGCATTTACAACATCTCGTATTCGCCGTTTTATGTACACTACTCCACAAAGCACCAGGATATTGTCTACCGCAACTTGTGTAAAAACCACGAGTTTTCTACAGCAATAGACGTAACATGGTCATTGGTTTGTCCTTTTAATTTTCCGGACAAACAGAAGAGCAGCCCGATCTTTTTTATATTTAATTGTTGGTAGAACATCAGAAGGCTCAACTCCTATCGCTCAAATGTTGAGTGAGCGCCACGATACAAATGCCATCCATCATTGGCTTCGGGAATGGATAACAAAGGATGGTTTAGATTATCCACCGGAAGCAATTTGCGATGAAGCCAGAGCACTTTTTGGCGCAACAGTACAAACATTTACTTATTCTTTACCATAAACGATCGATTCTAACAACATGCCCGTGTGCTATATTCGCTATGATGTAGCACATTTTATTAAAAAATATGCTGCATTTTGTTTTACCTCGCTTGCATCAGGAAATTAATTCTATCTCGATGTCTTGCAGATGCAAAAAAAAAAATAAAATTCACGCCATTTTAACGGTTGCAACAAGTAATTACGGTGGGAATGAAGAGCGTGATGGGTTTCACAAGCCGTCAGCTTGCAAAATTCAATTTGACCATTTAATGACACTTTTAATTAAAAATACTAAAGGTGTTGCTCTGGCAGAGATAATCGAAAAATCAATTATATTGATAAGCACACGTGAAGAGCCAGAATAGTTGAAGCTGGTGGAAATAATTCATGGCACTCTTGGGCGCGTACACGCAGACATTGAAAGGTCCCCAGGAAAATATCTCAATGCTTATATGACCCAGACTTGGTAAAGTATATAATGAAAGATATGCCAACATTTCCGATGTGGTCGTGCGCTGTGCGCGATGATTTTGGATATGGACGAGTGCCGGCATTCAGCGCCCACGTCGAATCGGAAATAAAAAATATAAAGACGCTCCTATTTCAAATGCCGGTCAGGGTTGACACTTTTGCCCAAAAGCATATCGAATATGTCAGGGGCACTATGAAGCTGTACGACAGTGAGGAATTAATTAGTGCTAGTAATATACCTAATTTTTTTCCAATGCCTTCGAAAGAATTGAAGATGTAATAAATTCTCCAGATAATGGAATTGCAAGAGAACTTTGGTTTTTTCAATTTCAAGAATTGTTAAAGTAATTGAGAAACTGAAAGCACATCCAACAAATGAGAAATGTGGAATTTTTTTTGTGGTCAAAGAATAAAATCGAAAGTACATATTGAACATTTTACTTCTACAAGTAATTTTTA
>NW_023458567.1:22613810-22613966 GCF_013731165.1 Rhagoletis pomonella | reverse complement strand
CTGCACTGTAAAAAGTAAGAAGAAAATTATTTAATTATAGTTGCCATGTTTCAAATAAGGTTTGATAGGTCCAAGAAATAATTACAACAAAAAGATCAATCGTTTTATGGGCACATCACCGGGTCGTTGCGTACCAGTTGCGATAATATGATGGAG
>NW_023458567.1:22607629-22610810 GCF_013731165.1 Rhagoletis pomonella | reverse complement strand
GCCAAAAAGGCAACCACCACCGATTTATCGCTGTTGAACTGAATTTCGTAAACGTTTTTATTAGAAGCTACTACAAGATTTTGATTCGTATCTACATTTTCAGCTGAAAAAAAACTGGTTTGCATTCTTGGGTAGCCTTGAGTTTTATTTTTGGCATTTCGCTTTTTACAAAATTAAACTCGCTGGTGGTGTTAAATACTTAAAGCATTCAATTAGTTAATGTAACGTTTTTGTTGACCGAAAAATTGAAAGGAAATAAATAAAAGAAATAACTGTACGATGAATGACTTTTAATTTAATATAATTTCTGATTGAGTTTGGCATGTTACAAAAAATAGCTGTAGCATGTTTAAAAGTACTAAATTCGGACACACACTTTAGTTGACAAAAAGTTTAATGATGTTATTGCTTGCGCAAATCATTCACACACAATTAAGATAAGATAATGAAAAACAACTTTAGAACTTAGAACAAAATTTCACATTTTGACACTTTTCAATTCATTTTTACCTTCCAACATTGAAACGCATGGCAATTCATTACGTCGACCACGAAAATCACTCGACTCTAACAAGCGCTCAGTGTCAATAACTCCATAAAACCAAATAACAGCAATTAACCAAACAAACAAAGGAAAAAACAGTAAAACAATACAAATTATTCGCTGGTAAATTGCAACAACTCGAGGAGCGCCGAATTAGCTGAAGTTCAAGCAGCAATTCGAAACGAGAAACGGCGCAGAACAGAAGCCACAGCGGCGCAGAGCCAAACGAATCAAAACCGCGCCCCTCCACAAGCAAGCGTAGCTGTAGCAAAAAATTTGAGGAAAACTCGGTCAAAGCCAACCAGTTGGTGGTGGAATATGTGAACAACCAGATTCCTTAACAAAAATTCAGAACCACATAAGCGCGCATGCTTGCAACCGCCACCAAATAATCTGTGTGTGCAAATGTTCTGAGCGAAGCAAAAGCGCGTTACTTTTGTTTTTTTTTGTTTTTCACTTTCAATATATTCATGCACAACCAACGTTTTCTAGTTGAAGTACCGTAAATTGGAAGCTTAACAAGTTGCTTGCCGACCGGTAAATTGCTGATTCTGAAGTGTTGGCAGCAAGTGCAGTTAAAGCTGAGTCTCTAATCTAAGTTAAAAATTTTAATGTCAGCTTGTGGCATAGTTACTTATTGCCTTGACAAGTGTGCGCCTGCGCATACTCATTGTGGCACGAATGCCAGATTGCGTAAAGTCGTTGTAGCCAGTGTTGCCGCGAATCATTTTTAGTGGTAGCCAAATTCCTTAAAAAAAAGGTCTAAAAAAAGAGTTAAAAAAAGTCACTGTGGCTAAAAATGGTAGCTAAAACTTTTTACTTACATATACATATATAAGTATACACGCAAACATTTTCAATAAGTAATGGTATAGAACAACAATGAACTCTGGAAAAAAAGCAAATATTTTATCCAACCAAAAACCTTTTTGTATAAAAGGGGAAATATACGACACCAGCTTGCTGGCTCCATCAAGTGATTGTACCATCAGGCTCGAAGCATATAACTAACCAGGATGCTGGTACAATATTTATTTCGTTACAAATGAGGTCGAGGAAAGATCGAAATGTTTAGAGCCGAAATTTCATAATTTTTCTACCATTTTTTTAAACATTGTCTTTTTTTTAATTCAAAACTGCAATATCGTGAATAAATCTGAATCGTGAATAATGTTCCACAAACACGGCTTTGACTCATATAGTGCAAGAAATTTCCGCCAAAATACTTTTTACTTAGAAAATTGAGCCAATTTCACCACTCACGACACCAGCATGCTGGTACAATCATAAAATTTTCAAATAGTTTTTGAAATTGCACCAGCAGCTGGTACAATCACACCACAAGAACATAACGGTCAATCAACTTGATGGGCCATTTAAGAAATTAAGCATATTAAGGGCCGTAAACTTATCTATTTTAAACTATAGTTAATAGATAAGATAACAGCCCTAACACTTTTACTGTATGTATGATTAAAAACGTAAGGGACATACAATATATATATGTATGTATATATATCAGTCTTTCTTAATTTAAAAATGCATATCTTACATAAATAAAAGAAACGAGATCAAATTAAGCATATACAACCTTTTCATGACAAGTGTGAACAAATTCTCCAAACGGCTAAAAAAGGGCTAGGGGCAATTTTAAATTTATGTGGCCAAAGAAAGTATGTGATAGCTAAATCTAGCCACCAAAGAGCTACAACGGCAACACTGGTTGTAGCTGTATCGGCCAAGTACAAAGTAATTTGCGCGTGTTCTGCTGCGTTAACCCGAGTAACGCTGGGCACACAACGCTGGTTCTTTTGTAGAAATACTTCGTCGCTTGATTATAACTTAATAGGATGACGTTATGGACAACCTGGTCGCCATTTTTATACCCGAGCGCACTTGTGCACAAGGGTATTATAACTTTGTTCACATAACGGTTGTTTGTAACAGGCAAAACGAATCGAGATAGATATAGACAAATGTATACATAAATGATCAGAATGAAAAGAGAAATCGATTAAGCGGTGACTGTCTGTGCGTCCGTCCGTCCGTCTGTGCACACGATAACTCGAGTAAAAATTGAGATATCTTAACGAAACCTGGTACATGCACTTCTTTCTGGCGTAGGACGGACGGTATTGAAAATGAGCAAAATCGGACAATAACCACGCCTACCTCCCATATGGGATATTTTAGTAACTATTGAAGATTATTCACTCAAAATTGATATTTACAATAAGTTTTAGATGAAAAATAAGAATATTATAATTTTTTGGAAAATGGGCGTAGCCACGCCCACTTATGGTTACATGTGTTTAACTTGGTAACCGCTGCACCAATTTCTTCCAAACTTGGTACAGTTGTTGGTCTTAGTACAACATACCAAACGGCAGAAAATTTTTAAAATCGGACATTAACCACGCCCACATCCCATATAACGGCCCGAACTTAGACTTTCTTACTTGTTACCTATATATCCTCTAGCGATCTCCAACTGAAAATTCGAATGTTTTTTTGCTTGAGATAATCACACTTCTTCTTACGTTGAAGTTACATGTTTTTTTGTTTACTAATTATGTATTTAGTTTTAGCCTTCTATGTATTCAATCATAATATTTCTTTATACATAGTAATGTTTTA
>NW_023458567.1:22604325-22607529 GCF_013731165.1 Rhagoletis pomonella | reverse complement strand
ATAAGACCCGATAAATAATAATAATAAAAGTTTGGCGCTTACACATAAGTTAGTGTTTGGCCGAGCTTCTCCCCCGATTTGTGGCATGCGCCTTGTTGTTGTCACACAAAGCGGAGGGACCTACAGTTTTACGCCGACTCCGAACGGAAATTGTATTTTTATGAGAAGCTGTTTTTCATGGCAGAAATACACTCGGAGGTTTGCCATTGCCTGCCGAGGGACGACCGCTGTTAAGGAAAAACCTTTTTTCTATATTTTTTTTCGATGTTGCTTTGACCAGGGTTCAACCCAGGGGCAGCGGAACCGAAGCGCGCGCTGCTTACCACTACACCACAGCGGCCGACAAATAAGTTGACCCGATAAATAAGTTGCTTAATTTTAACGGGATTTGTTAAACTTTTTGAAGGATTTTGTTAAACTTTATTTTTCGGGCGCGGCAACACTGATCGCACATCGCTAAACTTTATTATAAAATGTTTTATTTTTCTTCCCAATAAGATGAACCAAAGCTCCCAAGGAAAGTTTTCCTTGCATAATATCAATAAATTTAGACCAGAGTTCGCTTTAATTTATTTTTATTGCCATTCCTCCTTTTTGATATGTATTTTACTTAGGTTCGCAAATCATTCGCGTTTTGTCAACCCAAGTAAAATACAGCGAATATAAATGACGCTTAAACTAAACCTTGTTGTGAATTTCTTAATTGCTTTGTATGTTATACATACATACATATGTGCGCGTTTAATGACATAGCTCAGACGAAGTCCATGCGGCCAGTCGATTGTACGTACGAAATGGTTGTTCGTGACCAACTTGCAGAATTTTACAATTACAATAATCTGTCAAATCATAGCGCACCGACTTATTGGAACATCAACAAATGACAAAACAGCGGTGATTGTACACACGTAGGCAGTATGTATGTATGTAGATATTTGATTGTATGTAAACAGCTCGGAAAACGGATATACCTAGAAAAATATCCAAGTACATATCACCACCTATGCAACACGTATGTATGTGTGCATGTATGTTTGCATAGAGCTAATTTTAATACCACAAATTGTTATTTCTTGTTATGGGGGTCTTATAATGCAACCGGGCGTGTAGTAGCTCAATATACACAATAATTGCACATTAATCATTTAAAAGGCAAAAAAAATAAACAAATAATAATGTGCAAAAAGCATGCTTAGAATTATTGATTAATCCACCTTTGGATGACTTAGAGACTTCTTTTCATGTATAGTAGATACAATGCAAATTGAAAATCAGAGAACTTTGGTATCACAAAATTGCGTGATGTGCTTTTAACTAACAATATTTTTATCATAATGCAACAAATGCTTCGCATGCCCAGAAGCTAGTGCGCGGAAATCAATGACATTTTGTGAACGCCTCCCAGCGATCCAGCGAAACAAAATCAATATTTGCATTCCTCATACAAGTTAATTCAGCTCAGTGTTGCAACCCCAGTTGCGCCAAAATGAGTTAAATACTTACCTCTTGAGATTTTTGGTATGGTTACTGCAAAATGTAGTACTAAAAAGATCAAAAACTTGTAGTTACCTCAGTCAGCTAGGGTAGCCCCGAAGAGTTCCTCAGGAGGAATGTAAACCTAGGCCTCGCAAAGTTTGGCTGTTACGAAATAAAGGTCTAAAGTGATATCCCGACTTACGGTATGGATTCCGGTCAGGTAACGCCTAGAAAATATTTCCAGCAGGATAGCAAGCTGCCGCTTAGCTAGGCTAAGAAACTACTTTAACCGCCTGCGGCCTACCATATTAGTAGTTCCGCTAAGAAGAACGACATCAGAAATTTCCTAAAGCCATGATTGCCTTTTGGCTTCAAGAATTAATGTTGGCCTTTCTAACCAGTGTCACACCAGGAATATAGGAAACTGAAATTGCAGCATTTTCAGGCGCATCACATAACCATTATAGCATCCAACTTGATGTATGTGCATAGGTTTCGCAGGACCTCTCCCACTCCTCCATTAATGAAGTAGTCAGCATCCGTACCCTCAGAAACGAGAAGGAATTTCTAAACATTGTCGATTAACTAAGTACTTGTAAGGTGGGTAAATGCGAAATTAGCGCCTTAAATGTGTACTTCTGGAAGCAGCTCACATCTTCCAGAAAGGGTTGCTCCTAGCATCCGCTTTACCTGCCACTAGTTCCCACTTTAGACGAGAAATTCTTTATTATTTTACTTGTACTTCCATAGGTGCATGTACTTGGTACTGTCATAGAGCACAAGACGCATATTATTGTCTGTAAATGGGGACATACAGTACGATATTCATAATTACGCTTATGCGATACAAAATACTTTGTTTTTATAAATCTAATTTAAAGTAATAAATATATTCGCCGTATAAGATTTTGAATAGGATAAAAATCAAATCTGAACTTAGTTTACATATACTACTTAGCACTCGGTGTATGACTGCGTATGCAAATAAACAGGTAGTAGCTAAGATCGATTGCGCAAGCAAATCTAACGAATTGCTATACAAACTGGTAAGGAATTGAAAAGAGAAGAGGTTGGGGTATTTATGGACCTAGCTATTATGAAAAGGGCAAAGGGCCCATATCTTGTTTAAGCTGAAGTGCTAGAAATCTTCAATTGCGCCCCAAAAAATCCCTGAAAAGGATCAAAAATGTTATTTTAGTAATTTTATTCAGACCACCAAGCGATGATTAGGGCACTCTGAAATGCCGATAATTGCGTCGATAAACTTAGAACGCGGTAAGTAATGGAGAGTCGGGCTTTGTAAATAGGCCGTTCGGTTTGGACATCCTCTGGATGCTATGTTATTATATAATGAGTTAGACTTTTGTAAAATAAATATCTAACATTAAATAAACAATAGAAATATTTCAAAACTGGCCAAAACAAGGTATTTCTATAGCTTCTACCACCAGTGTATATATTTATGTATATCTCAGTATCCGTTTTATCATGTAACTGTAGTTTTCAGAAAAGTAAAATTATAGGATATTTATTACCTGCGTAGGCTATATGAAATGCGGTTTTGTCGGAACTTAGAGTTCTTTACTTGTTTTCAGTTGCACTTGGTATAAAAACATTGGCTAAAATTTTGTATGCTAACTGCATAAATAATTCTAAATAATTAGAAAAAAAGTATATGTTTGCCAAAAAGGCAACCACCACCGATTTATCGCTGTTGAACTGAATTTC
>NW_023458567.1:22595715-22604225 GCF_013731165.1 Rhagoletis pomonella | reverse complement strand
GAAATTCAGTTCAACAGCGATAAATCGGTGGTGGTTGCCTTTTTGGCTAACATAATTTTTTTTCTAATTATTTAGAATTATTTATGCAGTTAGCATACAAAATTTTAGCCAATGTTTTTATACCAAGTGCAAATGAAAACAAGTAAAGAATTCTAAGTTCCGACAAAACCGCATTTCATATAGCCTACGCAGGTAATAAATATCCTTTAATTTTACGTTTCTGAAAACTACAGTTACATGATAAAACGGATAATGAGATATACATAAATATATACACTGGTGGTAGAAGCTATAGAAATACCTTGTTTTGGCCAGTTTTGAAATATTTCCATTGTTTATTTAATGTTAGATATTTATTTTAGAAAAGTCATTAGCTCATTGTATAATAACATAGCATCCAGAGGATGTCCAAACAGAACGGCCTATTTACAAAGCCCGACCCCCCATTACTTACCGCGTTCTAAGTTTATCGACGCAATTATCGGCATCTCAGTAAAGACAAACACTCCTAGACAAGCTTGGAGGTGATCATCGCATTTCAGAGTGCCCTAATCATCGCTTGGTTGTCTGAATAAAATTACTAAAATAACATTTTTGATCCTTTTCAGGGATTTTTTGGGGCGCAATTGAAGATTTCTAGCACTTCAGCTTAAACAAGATATGGGCCCTTTGCCCTTTTCATAATAGCTAGGTCCATAAATACCCCAACCTCTTCTCTTTTCAATTCCTTACCAGTTTGTATAGCAATTCGTGCTAAATAGTATATGTAAACTAAGTTCATTTGATTTTTATCCTATATATATATTTATTACTTTAAATTAGATTTATAAAAAAAAGTATTTTGTATCGCATAACCGTAATTATGAATATCGTACTGTATGTCTCCATTTACAGACAATAATATGCGTCTTGTGCTCTATGACAGTACCAAGTAAATACACCTATGGAAGTACAAGTAAAATAATAAAGAATTTCTCGTCTAAAGTGGGAACTAGTGGCAGGTAAAGCGGATGCTAGGAGCAGCCCTTTCTGGAAGATGTGAGCTGCTTCGAGACGTACACATTTAAGGCGCTAATTTCGCATTTACCCACCTTACAAGTACTTAGTTAATCGACAATGTTTAGAAATTCCTTCTCGTTTCTGAGGGTACGGATGCTGACTACTTCATTAATGGAGGAGTGGGAGAGGTCCTGCGAAACCTATGCACATACATCAAGTTGGATGCTATAATGGTTCTGTGATGGGCCTGAAAATGCTGCAATTTCAGTTTCCTATATTCCTGGTGTGACACTGGTTAGAAAGGCCAACATTAATTCTTGAAGCCAAAAGGCAATCATGACTTTAGGAAATTTCTGATGTCGTTCTTCTTAGCGGAACTACGAATATGGTAGGCCGCATGCGGTTAAAGTAGTTTCTTAGCCTAGCTAAGCGGCAAATATTTTCTAGGCGTTGCCTGACCGGAATCCATACCGTAAGTCGGGATATCACTTTAGACCAGGCATGCCCAACGCCGGCAGAACTCCATAAGCAAGTGCTCTGCGCTGGCAAGAATTCTATAGGCAAGTGCCCTGCGCTGGGCATCGCTGCTTTAGACCTTTATTTCGTAACAGCCGAACTTTGCGAGGCCTAGGTTTACATTCCTCCTGAGGAACTCTTCGGGGCTACCCTAGCTGACTGAGGTAACTACAAGTATTTGATCTTTTTAGTACTACATTTTGCAGTAACCATACCAAAAATCTCAAGAGGTAAGTATTTAACTCATTTTGGCGCAACTGGGGTTGCAACACTGAGCTGAATTAACTTGTATGAGGAATGCAAATATTGATTTTGTTTCGCTGGATTGCTGGGAGGCGTTCACAAAATGTCATTGATTTCCGCGCACTAGCTTCTGGGCATGCGAAGCATTTGTTGCATTATGATAAAAATATTGTTAGTTAAAAGCACATCACGCAATTTTGTGATACCAAAGTTCTCTGATTTTCAATTTGCATTGTATCTACTATACATGAAAAGAAGTCTCTAAGTCATCCAAAGGTGGATTAATCAATAATTCTAAGCATGCTTTTTGCACATTAGTATTTGTTTATTTTTTGCCTTTTAAATGATTAATGTGCAATTATTGTGCACATTGAGCTACTACACGCCCGGTTGCATTATAGACCCCCATAACAAGAAGTAACAATTTGTGGTATTAAAATTAGCTCTATGCAAACATACATACACACATACATACGTGTTGGATAGGTGGTGATATGTACTTGGATAATTTTCTAGGTATATCCGTTCACCGTTGTTTTGTCATTTGTTGATGTTCCAATAAGTCGGTGCGCTATGATTTGACAGATTATTGTAATTGTAAAATTCTGCAAGTTGGTCACGAATAACTATTTCGTACGTACAATCGACTGGCCGCATGGACTTCGTCTGAGCTATGTCATTAAACGCGCACATATGTATGTATAACATACAAAGCAATTAAGAAATTCACAACAAGGTTTAGTTTAAGCGTCATTTATATTCGCTGTATTTTACTTGGGTTGACAAAACGCGAATGATTTGCGAACCTAAGTAAAATACATATCAAAAAGGAGGAATGGCAATAAAAATAAATTAAAGTGAACTCTGGTCTAAATTTATTGATATTATGCAAGGAAAACTTTCCTTGGGAGCTTTGGTTCATCTTTTTGGGAAGAAAAATAAAACATTTTATAATAAAGTTTAGCAATGTGCGATTAATCAGTTAATCGAACAAGCTGATTAATCGAAATCTGATCAATTAATTAAACAAAGAAAACTAATTTTTGATTAATCAAAGTGATTAATTTCTCGATTAATTACATTTTAATTAATCAGAATCTCGAAAGTTTCGAAAATTCTTAGAAGTGTCGAAAAAATATCGGAAGTAACATAAAATTCCTAAAGCTCCGAAAAATACCAAAGTTTCGAAAAATCCCGAATGTTCCGCAAAATCTCGAAGGTTTCGAAAAATCTCGAAAGTTTCGAAAAACCTCGGAGATTTCTTAAAATCCCAAAATTTTCGAAAAATACCGAAATTGTTGAAAAATCCAGAAAAGTCCCGAATGTTTCGAAAACTCGCAAGAGTTCCGAAATACCCGAAAAATCCCGCTACTGCCTCTGATGCAATAATATCAGCTGTATTCCCACATACTTATTTCGTGGGTTCGTAGTCTCCGTATTGATACAGATAACAACAAATTCGATCTATAACTCTTTCGACTTCTGGAAATAAACTGTACCTATATGTGGACCCTAGCGGTAAATCGAGATTTCCGAGATGATTCCCCCGTTCTGCAAATTACTATACACCCTTTTCAAGGACAAGAAGGACAGCGAGATTGTATATAGTGCATTTTAAGTCCTGTAGATTGATGTGCGCTACTTTAATCGTTTGGCTCTCATATGTTAACTTCACTGTCATACAAATTTCACCACCGCCATTAACACTCGGATCTTCTTTTTTCACGCTTACCCCGCCTATGTAGATCAACGCTCCCGTTTTTCTTATTAAAAAAGTATATTCTGCTTTTTCTAAGCCATTTTAGATCGCCTAACCAATAGGCATATTTGAGGGTCCTCTTAGTTCTTCGATTACACAGGTTTACAAAAAAAAGTTTCTGCATATTGAACCAAACCTCTATATCCCTATGTTATTCGACGAGCTGAATGCGAATCCGAGGTCTGTTAACCCCCATCACGTCAGGTTCGATGTCGTTTGAAGGTGAAGTCGGGAAAAATTCAGTGAATAAACCTGACAATTCATATGTATGAGGTTTTAGACGCGCTGAACACAATAGTCCGTTAACCTCCATAATGTCAGATTCGAGGTCATTTAACGGTCAAATAGGACAAACAATTTATTCAATAAAAAAATTATTTTTGTTGTCGCTGAATCCGAATATGGGCGTCCCTAGATTCTTCAAGGTCATCCCAAGGTCAAATTCAAAAGAATGGTACTGAATTTTCAGGTTTATTCAAGAATTTTTCCCTACTTGACCTTCAAATCACCTCGAACCTGACGTGATGGACGCTAACAGACCTCGGATTCGCATTCAGGGCGTCGAATAACATAGGGATATAGAGGTTTGGTTCAATATGCAGAAACTTTTTTTTTTTGTAAACCTGTGTTATTATCACATCCCATTCTTCGCAGTTGGGTACACCGCAGCAACATGGAAGGTAGCCACAGCGCCTCCTTTGGAATATCTTTAGCTAGTATCAGCATGAGCTCTAACCGCTGAACCGAACCGAGCAAATTCGCATTCGGTTCACGTTCCGGTTGTAAGTATGTATGTATGTATATGTAAACAGAACACAAATGTGATTAAAAAAGTAAATATGTAATTGGCTATTATTAACAATAAATCGTAGCGCACAAATGCACAAATTAACTAAGCAATTGTGTAACGAATAAAATCTCTTTATCACGTATAAGGTAAGACGTAACTAAACTATTTCTGATTAAAGCAAAATTAGCCGTAAAGAAATATTCATTTTATAATTCTTTTAAAAGTATAATGTTCTCAGTTTTCATTTATTTATCGTCTCATATTCGAGAGCAAAAGTCAAAAATCAAGGTGATAAACGCACCCGGAGTGTATGATATGTATGTACATTAAGGTGGTCCAAAATAACTTATAACTATTTAGAGGTCGCTCAAAGCGCTCAAAGTTTTTCGTGTATTTTATATGGGAAAAAACTTTTCGTAGAAATGGTATAGAATTCTTCAAAATCAATATATAGTATAAAAAATTTAATTCATTATCATTATTTTGAGATCATATTGATAATTAAAAAAAAAAAATACGATGATATGTAATAATTTAAGGTTTAAATTGCTGTCACGGATTTATGTTCATTCAATTGTATATGTTCTTTATTCCGTGCTATACCACGTATTTACGTTAAAGCTGTAAGAAGGGAAGGACGTATTTGCGGCGCAACATTTTACACTGGCATTTTATTGAATTCGGTTCAGAAATTATTAAAAAAGCGCTTTTTGTTAGTAAATAATTTGAAATTTGTGTTCCACTCGCTGATTATTACATTAAACGAGTATAATTTTATTTTACATCAAAAATTATAAAAAATCGCCACTCAAAATAAGATTTGGCTGCAGCTCTGAATAATATCAATAATCAAAAATTGAGTATATGGATATAAACTGCAAAATTATACAAAAGACATGATCAGAAGCTAAGGGACATTTTCTCAAGTAGGTTTTAAATTTATTAGCCCATTAGACACAAATTTTTAGAGTAGAAGAGTGTTACTCATGTGTTCATGGCTTATGATTAACATGCTTTCCTGATCCTTTTTATACCCGAGCGCACTTGTGCACAAGGGTATTATAACTTTGTTCACATAACGGTTGTTTGTAACAGGCAAAACGAATCGAGATAGATATAGACAAATGTATACATAAATGATCAGAATGAAAAGAGAAATCGATTAAGCGGTGACTGTCTGTCCGTCCGTCCGTCCGTCCGTCCGTCCGTCCGTCTGTGCACACGATAACTCGAGTAAAAATTAAGATATCTTAACGAAACTTGGTACGTGTACTTCTTTCGGGCGTAGGACGGATGGTATTGAAAATGGGCAAAATCGGACAATAACCACGCCTACCTCCCATATAACGGTAATTTTCAGAAATACAAAAACTGCGATATTTTAGTAACTACTGAAGATAACTCACTCAAAATTGATATTTATAATAAATTTTAGACGAAAAATAAGAATATTAACATTTTTTTTGAAAATGGGCGTAGCCACGCCCACTTATGGTTACATGTGTATATCTTGGTAACCGCTGCATCAATTTATTCCAAACTTGGCACAGTTGTTGACCCTGGTACAGCATACCAAATGGGACAATAACCACGCCCACATCCCATATAACGGTAATTTCGAGAAATACGAAATCCTCGATAAATCAGTAAATATTAAAGCTAATTTATTCAAAATGATGGTTGCAACAATTCTTTGCCAGGAAATACGTTTATGATAAAATTTTGGAAAATGGGCGTGGCACGGCCCACTTATGATCAGGTATATGTATCTCGCTAACCGTTCTAGCAATTTGTACCAAACTCGGTATGGTTATTGTGCTTGCCACATAAAAGTAAACCATTGAAAATTGTTGAAATCGGACTAAAATTACGGCCGCTTTTCATATAACGGTAAATTTCAGAAATGCTTGAAATTTCAATATTTTGAAATTTAAGGACGCTAGTTTACTTAAAATTTATACACGCCGGCTTATCTTGTAGCGGTAGCTTTCGGAAAGGTGGAAAACATATATTTAATACTTGCGCCGGGTATTTAATGTTCGACTCCGCCCGAACTTAGACTTTCTTACTTGTTCATATAAAAAATCTTTGCGTGTTTTCATTTGATAGCTAAATTTTTTTATTTGTCCCCTGTTGAAGTTTGAATTTTTGTATTAAAAAAAAAATTGTTAGCGTTTCTGACTTTGCACATCGATGATGCGGGTTTGATCCATGCTGAAGTCTAGAAAAAAGAAGTCTGATGAGGAGATGTGATGATCTCCGAAATAGCTGCTATAACTTCTATTGCTTAGACTTTGTTGCTTTTTCAATTTTCTCTAATAAACTAATAAACAAAATCGTGGTACAAATCTCAATAACAATATTAAACAAGTAAGAGCAGCGCTGTTTTCGGCTATACCGTAGGCTTCATACCTTTCATGAACATCTGCAAATTTTACTTTGACAGATTACTGCCTTTGAATACATCTGCATACATCGATAGAGGAGTTAAGTACTTTGGTTTTATTTGTGAAAATCATATGGTCAGTTTTCTCAGCGTTTACGCTAAGAGAAAGACTTATGGCCAGGATTCTCCTGTCTTTAGAGCCCCTTCCGTAATTTCACTTATGACCCAAGGAAATTGACAAGATGCTAGTTTTACCAGTAGTTTGTTCAACACCACGAGCCATATTAACGGTGATATCACTCCCCCTGTGGGGTTCCTTGCACTACATATTGCGTGTATTACTTTGTTCCTTAGCAGAGACACTATCCAGGACCGGGCGCGGTGATTAATCCCGGTTTCCATAAGTAAGTATGTAAGTAAGAATGGAATCTACACTGACATTATTAAAGGCCCCCTATATGTCTATGTCGTTGTCAGTTCTCAGTATGATGAATTGGACTTTATCCCTAATGTACAGATCCAACAGAATCGCGAACGTATTCAGTACTAAGAACATTAGGCTTACTGGTGTGAAATCTTTAACATTGTCGTGACCACGGTTCCCTGTTTTGGGAATAAAAATTACTTTCGTCTTCCTTCAGCGTAACGGAACGTGGGTCAGTATTAGGTACCCTCTAAATATTGCTTCAAGGACTGGAATTACAATCTCCGAGGCTTCCTGAAGGAATTGGTAATATTACTTCCATACTTGGTGATTTAAAGGGTGGGAAGCTGCGGGCTTAGATCTAAGCTTGTAAGGTGGATATATACCGCTATCATAAGTCCAATTATGAACAATATAGATAACGTTAGGGAACTAATAAGCATACAAAGGCAGCATGTGCATGTGTAACAGATGCAGAAAATGGAATTGCGCTCTGTGTCACCTCACTATCTTGTCTGGGTTTCCGGACTGATTACTTGGCGAAGGAAGTTGGTTGTTTTGTTGAATCTAAAATAGCTACACAAGGTTACGGACAAATCCGAAGAGAAATTAATCTGCGTTTCCTTGGACAATCTATAAGTTGGGGGTTAGATACACAGACTTGCAAGATTGCAAGGGAACTCTGGCATAACTAAGTATAACAGAACGAGGATCAGCAAAAAAGGTCAAGGATAGAAGTCACCTAGAAGTTAGCGATGAAAGTATATAATTATATATCTCTTCTTTATTGGGGTTGTAACGGCCTAAGCGATTTTAGCCGAGTCCACGCCAGTCTATTCTCTTGTGTGCCAACGGACCCCAATTGGAAATGCCAAGTGAAGCCAAGTCCTTCTCCACCTGTCTTTGCAACTCAGAGGAGGCCTTTCTCTTTCTCTGTTACCAGCATCGCGGCCCGCGTTGAATACTTTCTGAGCAGGAGCGTTTCTGTCTATTAGAACGACATGGCCAAGCCAGCTGAGGCGCTAAATTTTAATTCGCTGTAC
Organism: Rhagoletis pomonella; assembly: GCF_013731165.1. Classification (NCBI taxonomy): domain Eukaryota; kingdom Metazoa; phylum Arthropoda; class Insecta; order Diptera; family Tephritidae; genus Rhagoletis; species Rhagoletis pomonella. The sequence goes on along the minus strand of NW_023458567.1, from coordinate 22,596,065 downwards.
TATGTCTACATATGTCGTTGTAAAGCTCATACAGCTCATCGCTAAATCGTCTGCGACTCAACATTGCTCAAGGAAAAATCGCTCGTGTAAATGGTGATTCAAAAATCGCTTGGCTCAGAGGTAGCGAGTCAACTTTTGCAGGCGATTATCGCCTGTCAAAACATCGCCATATCTAAAGGCAGCTTAAGTTATAGGCAAAAGCCATTCGAATATCCAAACTTGCTGTTATTAAACTGAAAAATATTTTCGAGATAATTAACAACACTCGACAAAAAACATCAGCCTTTTTTTCAATAATTTAAGCTCCATCATATTATCGCAACTGGTACGCAACGACCCGGTGATGTGCC
>NW_023458567.1:22592474-22595615 GCF_013731165.1 Rhagoletis pomonella | reverse complement strand
GGCACATCACCGGGTCGTTGCGTACCAGTTGCGATAATATGATGGAGTTCAAATTATTGAAAAAAAAGGCTGATGTTTTTTGTCGAGTGTTGTTAATTATCTCGAAAATATCTTTCAGGTTAATAACAGCAAGTTTGAATATTCGAATGGCTTTTGCCTATAACTTAAGCTGCATTTAGATATTGCGATGTTTTGACAGGCGATAATCGCCTGCAAAAGTTCACTCGCTACCTCTGAGGCAAGCGATTTTTGAATCACCATTTACACGAGCAATTTTTCCTTGAGCAATGTTGAGTCGCAGACGATTTAGCGATGAGCTGTATGAGCTTTACAACGACATAGTACAGCGAATTAAAATTTAGCGCCTCAGCTGGCTTGGCCATGTCGTTCTAATAAACAGAAACGCTCCTGCTCAGAAAGTATTCAACGCGGGCCGCGATGCTGGTAACAGAGAAAGAGAAAGGCCTCCTCTGAGTTGGAAAGACAGGTGGAGAAGGACTTGGCTTCACTTGGCATTTCCAATTGGGGTCCGTTGGCACACAAGAGAAATGACTGGCGTGGACTCGGCTAAAATCGCTTAGGCCGTTACAACCCCAATAAAGAAGAGATATATAATTATATATTTTCATCGCTAACTTCTAACCCCCAACTTAGAGATTGTCCAAGGAAACGCAGATTAATTTCTCTTCGGATTTGTCCGTAACCTTGTGTAGCCATTTTAGATTCATCAAAACAACCAACTTCCTTCGCCAAGTAATCAGTACGGAAACCCAGACAAGATAGTGAGGTGACACAGAGCGCAATTCCATTTTCTGCATCTGTTAAACATGCACATGCTGCCTTTGTATGCTTCTTAGTTCCCTAACGTTATCTATATTGTTCATAATTGGACTTATGATAGCGGTATATATCCACCTTACAAGCTTAGATCTAAGCCCGCAGCTTCCCACCCTTTAAATAACCAAGTATGGAAGTAATATTACCAATTCCTTCAGGAAGCCTCGGAGATTGTAATTCCAGTCCTTGAAGCAATATTTAGAGGGTGCCTAATACTGACCCACGTTCCGTTACGCTGAAGGAAGACGAAAGTAACTTTTATTCCCAAAACAGGGAACCGTGGTCACGACAATGTTAAAGATTTCACACCAGTAAGCCTAATGTTCTTAGTACTGAATACGTTCGCGATTCTGTTGGATCTTTACATTAGGGATAAAGTCCAATTCATCATACTGAGAACTGACAACGACATAGACATATAGGGGGCCTTTAATAATGTCAGTGTAGATTCCATTCTTACTTACATACTTACTTATGGAAACCGGGATTAATCACCGCGCCCGGTCCTGGATAGTGTCTCTGCTAAGGAACAAAGTAATACACGCAATATGTAGTGCAAGGAACCCCACAGGGGGAGTGATATCACCGTTAATATGGCTCGTGGTCTTGAACAAACTACTGGTAAAACTAGCCTCTTGTCAATTTCCTTGGGTCATAAGTGAAATTAGGGAAGGGGCTCTAAAGACAGGAGAATCCTGGCCATAAGTCTTTCTCTTAGCGTAAACGCTGAGAAAACTGACCATATGATTTTCACAAATAAAACCAAAGTACTTAACTCCTCTATCGATGTATGCAGATGTATTCAAATGCAGTAATCTGTCAAAGTAAAATTTGCAGATGTACGGTATAGCCGAAAACAGCGCTGCTCTTACTTGTTTAATATTGTTATTGAGATTTGTACCACGATTTTGTTTATTAGTTTATTAGAGAAAATTGAAAAAGCAACAAAGTCTAAGCAATAGAAGTTATATCAGCTATTTCGGAGATCACCACATCTCCTCACCAGACTTCTTTTTTCTAGACTTCAGCAGGGATCAAACCCGCATCATCGATGTGCAAAGTCAGAAGCGCTAACAATTTTTTTTTTTTTTAATACAAAAATTCAAACTTTAACAGGGGACAAATAAAAAAATTTAGCTATCAAATGAAAACACGAAAAGATTTTTTATATGAAAAAGGATCAGGAAAGCATGTTAATCATAAGCCATGAACACATGAGTAACACTCTTCTACTCTAAAAATTTGTGTCTAATAGGCTGATAAATTTAAAACCTACTTGAGAAAAAGTCCTTTGGCTTCTGATCATGTATTTTGTATAATTTTGCAGTTTATATCCATATACTCAATTTTTGATTATTGATATTATTCAGAGCTGCGGCCAAATCTTATTTTGAGTGGCGATTTTTTATCATTTTTGATGTAAAATAAAATTATACTCGTTTAATGTAATAATCAGCGAGTGGAACACAAATTTCAAATTATTTACTAACAAAAATAAGCGCTTTTTTAATAATTTCTGAACCGAATTCAATAAAATGCTAGTGTAAAATGTTGCGCCGCAAATACGTCCTTCCCTTCTTACAGCTTTAACGTAAATACGTGGTATAGCACGGAATAAAGAACATATACAATTGAATGAACATAAATCCGTGACAGCAATTTAAACCTTGAATTATTACATATCATCGTGTTTTTTTTTGTAATTATCAATATGATCTCAAAATAATGATAATGAACTATATATTGATTTTGAAGAATTCTATACCATTTCTACGAAAAGTTTTTTTCCCATATAAAATACACGGAAAACTTTGAGCGCTTTGAGCGACCTCTAAATAGTTATAAGTTATTTTGGACCACCTTAATGTACATACATATCATACACTCCGGGTGCGTTTATCACCTTGATTTTTGACTTTTGCTCTCGAATATGAGACGATAAATAAATGAAAACTGAGAACATTATACTTTTAAAAGAATTATAAAATGAATATTTCTTTACGGCTGATTTTGCTTTAATCAGAAATAGTTTAGTTACGTCTTACCTTATACGTGATAAAGAGATTTTATTCGTTACACAATTGCTTAGTTAATTTGTGCATTTGTGCGCTACGATTTATTGTTAATAATAGCCAATTACATATTTACTTTTTTAATCACATTTGTGTTCTGTTTACATATACATACATACATACTTACAACCGGAACGTGAACCGAATGCGAATTTGCTCGGTTCGGTTCAGCGGTTAGAGCTCATGCTGATACTAGCTAAAGATATTCCAAAGGAGGCGCTGTGGCTACCTT
>NW_023458567.1:22590858-22592374 GCF_013731165.1 Rhagoletis pomonella | reverse complement strand
GCTGATACTAGCTAAAGATATTCCAAAGGAGGCGCTGTGGCTACCTTACATGTTGCTGCGGTGTACCCAACTGCGAAGAATGGGATGTGATAATAACACAGGTTTACAAAAAAAAAGTTTCTGCATATTGAACCAAACCTCTATATCCCTATGTTATTCGACACCCTGAATGCGAATCCGAGGTCTGTTAGCTTCCATCACGTCAGGTTCGAGGTGATTTGAAGGTCAAGTAGGGAAAAATTCTTGAATAAACCTGAAAATTCAGTACAATTCTTCTGAATTTGACCTTGGGATGACCTTGAAGAATCTAGGGACGCCCATATTCGGATTCAGTGACAACAAAAATAATTTTTTTATTGAATAAATTGTTTGTCCTATTTGACCGTTAAATGACCTCGAATCTGATATTATGGAGGTTAACGGACTTTTGGGTTCAGCGAGTCTAAAACCTCATACATATGAATTGTCAGGTTTATTCACTGAATTTTTCCCTACCTCACCTTCAAACGACCTCGAACGTGACGTGATGGGGGCTAACAGACCTCGGATAGAGGTTTGGTTCAATATGCAGAAACTTTTTTTTTGTAAACCTGTGTAATCGAAGAACTAAGAAGACCCTCAAATACGCCTATTGGTTGGGCGATCTAAAATGGCTTAGAAAAGGCAGACTATACTTTTGTAATAAGAAAAAAGTGAGCGTTGATCTACTTAGGCGGGGTAAGCGTGAACAAAGAAGATCCGAGTTTTAATGGCGGTGGTGAAATTTTTATGACAGTGAAGTTAACATATGAGAGCCAAACGATTAAAGTAGCGCACATCAATCTACAGGACTTAAAATGCACTATATACAATCTCGCTGTCCTTCTTGTCCTTGAAAAGGGTGTATAGTAATTTGCAGAACGGGGGAATCATCTCGGAAATCTCGATTTACCGCTAGGGCCCACATATAGGTACAGTTTATTTCCAGAAGTCGAAAGAGTTATAGATCGAATTTGTTGTTATCTGTATCAATACGGAGACTACGAACCCACGAAATAAGTATGTGGGAATACAGCTGATATTATTGCATCAGAGGCAGTAGCGGGATTTTTCGGGTATTTCGGAACTCTTGCGTGTTTTCGAAACATTCGGGACTTTTCTGGATTTTTCAACAATTTCGGTATTTTTCGAAAATTTTGGGATTTTAAGAAATCTCCGAGGTTTTTCGAAACTTTTGAGATTTTTCGAAACTTTCGAGATTTTGCGGAACATTCGGGATTTTTGGAAACTTTGGTATTTTTCGGAGCTTTAGGAATTTTATATTACTTCCGAGATTTTTTCGACACTTCTAAGAATTAGATTCTGATTAATTAAAATGTAATTAATCGAGAAATTAATCACTTTGATTAATCAAAAATTAGTTTTCTTTGTTTAATTAATTGATCAGATTTCGATTAATCAGCTTGTTCGATTAACTGATTAATCGCACACAGCGTTGCCGTTTTGCTTAAATTTAAGCAAAAATGCTTAAGTTTTT
>NW_023458567.1:22588770-22590758 GCF_013731165.1 Rhagoletis pomonella | reverse complement strand
GTATCCTTAATATTTTGTTAATTTTTGATCTGGACCACGACGAATTTTCTATAGATTCGTCCAAGTTTATTTATTGAGCAGTTAATTCTATCACTATGCCGAAGATTTCAAACCTCACATCACAAAATTTAAAAAAAATAATTACGCATGTAAAGAAAAACCCAAATGACCATTTAACGTATTATTCCATTATCAATTGTTTAGTATGTACATTACATACATTTTTTGCTTGAGTATTACAAATTATTTGCCAAACGCGTTACCGCTTATTATCACGAATAGATTCACCAATTTAATCAAACACATGCACAAAATCGGTTGCAACAAAAAAAATAAAAAACTTAATAAAATTATTTTTGTAAAATCAAATATACAAGGCAGTTCATTCACACTAAATGCGTGGGATTTTATACGCCGGCACAAAAAGATTTTGTCTTCTTAAGAGGCTGCTGAATGTTTGGTAAATAATTTCGATTGAAGTACATATATACAAGATAAAAGAAATACATGGCTGTAAAAGATTTTAAATTTTTTTAATAAATTCGATTTTATTTGAAGTGTTTTTTAGGCTTTTTTTCATTTCAGTAGTTCTTTTTTGGCTTGCATTCTAAACAAGAAAAAAAATGCAAGTGAACACATTACTTAAGTACCAGGAAGTAGGCGTGCATGATTCTTAAGTATTTTGTCTTTTGATTGTATCTCATTGATTGCAGTAAAGTAGTGTTAAAAAAAAGTATCTATTCTTCTTTAATTTTTGCGCCATTTGTTATATATGAGCTGCGCTGACTACAAAAGCGAATAATTATCTACATTTCCTGTTCCAAGTGGTGTTTTAAATTTTTAATTTTTCATTTTTAGTATTTTTCATAATTTTATTTTTGTCTTTAACGAGAGCCAGTACAAATGACTTACACAAGGGGGTGTATAATGAGATGTCGTTTGTGTACGTACGTACATACATACATACATATGTACATACATATGTACACATGTGTGTGATTTCCAGCAGAGAAAACTTATAAAACTGCTTCGTGTAGTAATAAATTAAAATAATTATACCTACTGCAAATCATCATACGTCCATTCATTTACAGATAAATTTCCATATGTACATATGTATCTATAAAATTTTGAAAAGCCTGCCCAAGTAAGCAATTCAAATTCAAGTTTAATTTATTTACAGCATGTGTTGTAATTAAAATTCAATAAAAATTAAATAGCTGTAATCACATTGTAATGGCAACCAAAAGTCATGAACTCTGCCTACGTTTCTACTAAGTAGTTACTTTGTGATTCAACTGAAAAATAAATACAAACTTCCCGGGGAGTTGACAAAAATTCGTTTGCGTGAGCATCTGATATCAATTGAGTGAAATGCATACAGATTTGGTTTTCTAGCCGATATTTCTAAAGAGACAAACACTGGCTCATCAATGGCTGCAAGAGGTATTGAGGCAATAATGAACTTAAATGCTTAGAAAGGAGCATAAATTAAAGAAAAACTAATGCAACTTCGTTTTACTTTTCCAAAAGAGTTAATGTAGGTCTGCAACACCCAAAACGAATTTAAACTTTTTCAAATTGTGAATTTTGTAAGAAAAAATACAGTGACTTTGTTCTCCACATATCACTTTTAATAGCTCGGGTGACATCTACAACCGCCTGTTTCACTATGGGCTAATTTCTCACAAATATTTTAGAGGAAAGGACAAACAATATTGAGTACGGCTAAGACTGCGCGTATGTTCAGAAAGTTGTTGTGATCTTCACTAGAAGAGGCTTCTTAATTTTAATTTTAAAGAAGTTTTGACTTGGATTCTTTTCGAAAAAAGTCTTTAAGATCTTTTTTTTTGTGCGCTAAGCTTTTGAAAGTCTGAAGTGGATCATAGTTGAGACCTCCAAGACTTCGCACAGGAAAGTACGATTCATTGACTTTTTACTGTAAATAGGTTTGTTTGTAATCGAGCGGTGAAGGAACGGTCTCGGTT
>NW_023458567.1:22582751-22588670 GCF_013731165.1 Rhagoletis pomonella | reverse complement strand
CATTAGCAACTCTCGGTATCTGTCCCAGGCAACAGCAAACCTCCGAATGTATTTCTGCGATAAAAAATAGCTCCTGATAAAAATGCAATCGCCGTTCGGAGTCGACGTAAAACTGTAGGTCCTCCCCTTTGCGGAACAACACCAAGGCGCACGCCACAAATCGGAGGAGAAGCTAACACTAACAATATATTTTTATTATTATTAACTCAGAGTTTAGACGTCAGCGTAGACATAGGTCCGATGAGGAGATGTTGTAATATTAGAAATAGCAGCGCCTTACAACTGTTGCTTTTTTAATGTTTCTAGAAGCAAATACTGGCATTAAGGTCAGCGATGTTGTTGATATAAAAAGTGAATAATAACAAAAACATTAATAGTTGTTGTTGGGTATTTGAGTTTAAGTAATGCCTCAATTGACAGCATTCACTTTTTAGTTTTATATGGACGATTTGGTTCTAAAAAGCTGTTACATTGATTTGTTTACAATACACGAGTAAGTTAATTTATTTACAAGTGTGTTTAAAGCAATAAAATTTAATGTTCCAACAATATTTATTATTATTTTTTAATTTTACTTCAGAGATGTAAACAACATTTACTACATTCGACCGGTTATTGAACGCAGAAAGTTAAAGATGTATAGAAGAGGGAGTTAAGATAGATGGTTTTATGGTGCTATTACCCTTTCAGTTTTTCTTTGTCGAGTGCTGAGTCTTTTAAAAGGCAGTCATTCAAGCTAATTAATTTATATGAGCTCGTGTAGACTACTTAAGTATTTCAGATAAATCGAAGCTTACACATACAAATAGTAGCAAATCATGCGGAATATCATGCCTTTATTTTAATATACTAAGAATTATTTTTTGAAACCCTGTTGAAAATATATAACCCATTTCATGCGTACCGATTTACAATGAACCGTACTTTGGTCACAGTTTCAGGTCACATCTAAGCATACAAACATCATACTAACTAATTTCTGCTCTGTAATTTATTCCATCACTAATCACGGTACTTTTTTTCAAGTACATAATTCAATAAAACACTCACTTTTATGTACATATATTTGTTTTTTTTTATGCAAAAATAAATGTTTATATTAGTAACATTTGTAGTCTGGTTTTAATTGTAGGCTTAGAAAAAATGTTTTCTAATATTCAAGGTTCAAATATCGTCGGAATTTTTATTAGCTCTAAAAAACTGTTGTAAAGAATGACATCTGTTATTTGGAAAATCTCATAAATGGGAAATTCTCAATTAGTTCGAACTTTCGCATCACTTGCCAGGTCTTATTCGGACACATGCAAATGCAACAAAGGGACCACGGTACACATTTTCTAGCCAAATATGCATATAATTCAGAAATAAAATTGGGAACTTTTCACAAATAAAAGGTGTGGCTATCCTATTTTTGTTAGCTGGTAGTAGGAGAGTAGAATCGAATGCAGCCCGTTAGAGGTTTGTGCTTGCAATAGAAAAGAAGTTATGAAGAGTTAAAGTGACGTGACTATTTTTTTTTTAATTCTGACCAAAATGGTTGCTTGATATCCTCTTTATTTAACTTGAATTTTTTTGAGTGGTGTGTAGTGCTCTTGACGCACTGCAACACTTACCGTCACTTTGTGTCTTTATACGTGGGGAAGCCCCTTAAGGCCACACTTGTGTCTTTTCAATGCTGTAGGATAGTACGCCACCATTACCTTCTGTTAAAGAGATTCTGTAATGTTGAGTTCCCTGAGGCTGAATGCTGGTTTAATTCAGCACAGATCCCATTGTCGAATCTTCACTTATGGCTCCAAAACTGACTCTGGGTCAAGATCTGAGGTCTTTTCCGAAGTTAATGGGAATAAGCTTCACTTTTCTCTTGGGGAGTATGCCCCGGTCTTCCAGTCTGAGGTATTTGCAACCCTCAAAGCCATGGACAACGTGGTGGAAAATAGGTAGAGGAGAAGGAGTCGACATACATATCTGAAGTGACAGCCAGGCTGCATTAGCCAGCCCTCTATCTAAGTACCTCCAAACTAGTTCGACAATGCAAGTCTCGACTCATGATATTATTTTATGTTGGTAAAGATAACGACCTTGCTTTACTCTTAGTACCAGGTCACTCGGGAGTATCTGGTAATGAGACATCTAACCATTTCGCCAAAACTGGCTCAAACCAGGCATTCGCATCACTTTAAAACTCGGAGCGATAAAAATAAAAATGATGGCATTAACACAAATAAACTATTTTACGAATACGCCACATGCAAATTCATGAGTGAGCCGAACATGTGAGGAGATTATGGTGAAGAGAATGTAAATAACGCTAGCGCTCGGAGTTCTCTTAAAAAAATATAACTCCTCAGAGCGAGAGAGTATTTGATCGATTTATGAGCTCTGTTTTCTAAACTTTCAAGTGTGTAATCACATTTTCTTAATAAATAGAACACAAGAAAATATTTTATTTTTTTAGCCACCCCAAATTTAGTTTTGAAACTTAACCGCGATGCAAATTTACATCGTTCGATCTAGTCTTAAAATTTGTTGATGCGCTTTGGAAATATGTTAAAAATGTAGCAGCAGAGGACCCACCGAAATCAGTAAGATTTTGAAAGGGGTCTACGGGAAAAAAAAGTTTGGGAACCTCTCATGTAGCCTAATTATGGTAAATGGAGAACAAAAGCCTTTAAAGTCAAAACCAAAGCACGTGGATTTTACATTACTGAACAATAACCAATGCAGCTTCGTGCACTCCCTACCACTACAGAGCGATGCGATCCATATCAGTTGACCTTAAACTTTGAAGTTTTTGTAAAAAAATATTTGTCATGACTCATCTCTTCCCCTATAGAGATTTTTTCTGGGTAAATGACTGCTTTAAGGTGGCCCAGGATTATAGTCGCTCTAAGTTCAATAATTTGCCTTGGGTGTAATGTTCTTTACAAAGATGATTTTGGCGTATAAAGCCCGTTGCTTCGCATTATTTAGGCTTTAATCGGTTATCTACTACTAAGATTTCCAGACAGAATGAGCTGGGCACAGAAAACATCAGTGAGCTTACGTCAGACGCTCACTTACAATAGAGACAAAGGACAATTGACAGACATGGTTGGCGTAGAGTCTTTAAAATCTGTGGTATTTTGAGATGGTTGGGAATAAGGTCTTTACCCGCTCTTTTGTTTCATGTCTTTTTTTTAAATTTAATTTGGGTTAGATTAGGTTAAGAGACGGTATATGGAGAGTCCATACCATTGTGAGTGCCGTTTATGAGTGAGTATCGAGTGAGAGAGAATGTGGCCGCTTTAATAAACTGGGGTTTCTTTAGCAAAGGGATATAAACGAAATTTAGAGTCATCGCCTTCAGTTCTACCTGCGCTTCGACAGTACGTCCGGACGTCGACACAGAATGTGGTGAATTGTTCCTCCACTTCGCAGTACTTAAGTAGTTTCTATAAAGCAAACCCAGCAAAAAGTGTGATGGCCAAAACCGACATGGCATTAACATACAACCGTCGATTTTTATACTTTGGACGCTATTACGTTTAAAGCCGTTTGGATGCCACCGAAGCCAGCCTTCTCTATAGAACTCAGCTTAGAAGGCGCTGAAGACGAAATTAATTACTGATCTGCATGCCCGCCTAGAGATCATCGCAGGTACTTTGCTCCATCTTTGAGCCTTCAGTGTATATTGTTATACCTCTTAACTAGGCTACTGATAGGCCTACGTCCCATTGTTCTTTTATGTTTTGTTTCTTCCACGAATGATGTTTTGTATCTTTCACGAATTTTTCGCGATTTTGAGCTCAAAAATTCAAGATTAAATGCCAGCTTTCTGAATATATAAAATGTTTCTTTACCCTTTTATGCAGTTATTCTTACGTTGATCCATAGAAATGAAACAACTATTTGGACTATGCGAAATGCTATATATTTAAAATCTAATTTAAATTTACTATGTAAAAGTATAATTTTAAATATCATAAAATAATATTTACATACTTATATCATGGTTAAAGTTTTATGCGTTCACAAATGAAGTAATCGAAAAATGATTTAGGATCCAATGAGTGCAGCAATAAATTATAATGACGTACTATACTTACCTTACTTTATAAATTACAAATATAAATATAAAAATATATATATCGTTTTAAGAGTATGTAGCTCGTTAACAAAGAATTAGCTTAAAGTTTTAGGCCTATGACTCGAATGTATCTAAATTCTACAGATTAAAACTAATTAAACAAGTTGTGTCGATTTTAGCGTAATAAGTGAAATATTTGCTATGTAAGGCGGTGCTTCCGAGTAGCACAACAGAAACACCACCTCCCGATGGCACCGCTTGCGGTATAACTGTAATAAAGCTGACGTACGCCCCTGATTTGTGGTCCCACATGCACTGGTAGCATAACTTCCGGAGTTGCTAAATTTATCTAATTAACTAACTTGCTAACTTTTCGGCGCCGCTGCACGATACTCCGGATTTCGCTGCCAATCCTCCTTGATGAGGTCAGCACCCTTTTCGCCGATCATAATTACCGGCGCATTTGTATTGCCGCTGCTAATTGTCGGCATAATACTTGCGTCGATTACGCGCAACCCTCTAACGCCATAAACGCGTAATCGTGGATCGACCACTGCTTCGGGATCCCAAGCGGGCCCCATTTTCGCTGTACCGCATGGATGATAAATCGTCATGGAAATGGTGCGCGCCTGGCATTCCAGATAAGCATCCGAGTATATTTTATGTTTCTTGCAGTTCGGCAAAGGTCTTTGATGCAAACGCGAACCAAACTGCTTGAAGACTTTGGCGTTGGCAACGCGTAGCGCTATTTTCCCACCTTCTACAATCGTTTTAACGTCCAACGGGTCATCGAAGTAGTTCGCGTTGATGAGCGGATAGTGGAAGGGATTCGATGAGCTGAGACGCACCCAGCCACGTGAGCGGGGACGCAGCAGCAACGGCATGATAGTCCAAGTATCCTTGTTAGCGATCGGCTTGAAAACTTCTTGGTATAGGGACTCTTTTAGACCGAGTACTTTCTTTACGCGCGCGCCATTGTCCGAATTGATGGAAGCTGGCGCCATGTGGAACTGTATATCGGGCCAATCTATGGTGCTGTTAGAGTAGGGCGTGTGTACAAAAGCCAGACCTTCTACGCCTCCTAAAGTAGTCATGGGGCCGCGCTCACGCAACACATACTGCATGGTGAGCGATGTGGGATTGAATCGGTCTTGCACTATGGCAACGGGTTTGTCAACCAAAAACGACAGGCCACCCATACCAACATGATCCTGCAAGTTCTCACCAACTGGCAGGTCTTGAAGCACGCGTATGCCGTGCTTCTCGAGATGCGCCTTTGGGCCAATACCCGAGAGCATCAGTATTTGCGGTGTATTGATAGCGCCGGCTGACAAAATAATCTCGCGTCTGGTGCGTATGCGAAAGACCTTACCATTTTTTACAAACTCCACGGTGTGCGCGCGCATTGTGCCCGGTTCAATGACCACTTTGGTGACGTGTGAGTTCATGGAAAGATGTAAGTTTTTACGCAATCTGATGGGGCGCAAGAAGGCCTTCGCGGTGCTGCAGCGTGAACCGCGTCTTATAGTACCTTGAGCTATCATGAAACCAGCTTGTTTTTCGCCATTGACGTCGCGGTTTTCATAGCCAATCTCGCGACCAGCTTCAACGAATGCGGCAACCAGTGGCGAATGCCACGGCGACTCCTGCACCGTGAGTAGGCCACCACGACCATGATAAGCATTGTTCGCTAGATAAGGGTTGCGGTTGTCTTCTGACTTCTTGAAATATTGCAGTACATTCTCGTAGCCCCAACCGGCATTTCCCAGCGATTCCCAGTGATCATAGTCGTGCCGATTGCCGCGCACATAGAGCATATAGTTCAGCACACTGGAACCGCCGAGCACCTT
>NW_023458567.1:22579188-22582651 GCF_013731165.1 Rhagoletis pomonella | reverse complement strand
CGCACATAGAGCATATAGTTCAGCACACTGGAACCGCCGAGCACCTTACCACGCGGCCAGTTACACTGATTATTCTTCATGCCGAGGCAGGCTTTGTTGGAGGGCTGCGTCTTGTACTGCCAATCGAGTTTGCTCAGCTGGAGATATGCTGCTAGAGATGGTACGTCGGAGATCTCATTTTCATCTGGACCCGCTTCAATGAGTAACACCTTCCATTTGCGTATCTCCGTCAAGCGATTAGCTACCACTGCACCGGCCGAACCGGCACCCACTATGATGAAATCATATTCGGTATATAAATTTAGTTGATCAATTGGCCTTGCCTCCGGATCGACACTGTCGTAACGGTAGTAGGTTATGGCGGCGAGGAGCAGCGGTATGAGCCAGAGGCCGGTGGTGACCACGCCGAAAGTGGACTTTATCACAGTCGTAATGAAGAGTAGATTGAGTACCATTTTCTTTGGATCGCTAAAGTTGTGCGAGTGCGCGAAGTATTTTGTGGTTGAATTTTAAGAAAAAAATACGATTGTTGTTTGGTTTGTTGGCTTGGGGAAGTTGATTTTATTTTATTCTTCAAGTATCACGCTGTGAATCGTTGCAGTAGCTTTTTGCGCTTGCTCATTGTAAAGGTATGCAAGTGCCACACGAGGCAGACCAGGTGACGTCTGACGAGAGCTGTAAATAAAAATAAGAAAAATATTAGATTATGAATGGAAAGCTTGTTGAGCTGCTAAAGTTAGAATATTTACGTTTTTAATTAGTAAATGCTTGTAAAATACATATTTATTTATAAGAAATTTTACTACCGTAAAAAAAGTTTATGCATAAATTGTTCTAAACAATTTTGTGCGCTTTGGCGAAATACATTACGAAAATATTTTATTTGCATACAATTTTATTATTAAGTGCAAATTATTTACAGTCCACAAACTAATTTATAATTGCGGTTTTTTGTTTTTCTTTCAGGTGAGAGAACTTATCAGATAAATCAGATAATACTAATTTGACGAAGAGAGAAACGAGGTTTGCATTGGTAAGATAACGATTGAATTGGCTTAAAGCTCTAAGCGAGGCCAATACTTACTCAAACAAATTCAAAACTTCATTTGCAGTGACATTTTAATTGTTCGTTGCATATAATTTTATGAAATCAACTCGTGTAACTTCATTTGCATAAGTCAGTTAGGACGAAGCTTCATTCGACTTATGGTTCTAAATTGATTAACCCAGAAATGCCGGACATAAAAACAACAAAACAAAATTTATATTTTTTAGGAGAGACATAAAATGTAATATAATTGCAATAATAAAATCCTTATTGAAAATTATTGTTGGAATTTATGTTAAATATCAATACCTAACATAATTTAAAACAATATTAATTTTTTAATCAATTATTTAGAATTCCTGTCAGTTAGGGTCTTTGTGAATGCGACGTTATGAAATAAATGTTTCAGTGTAGGAGGTGGGCGTCATAATAAGAAACTTTTCATTATCTTCCAAGTTGGAAAATTTAGGCTTAAACGAGTAGGACCACCGAATTTCATGAAAAAATATTTTTTTTTCAATTTGCGCCAAATTTTCTAGATTTTGACGTTCCTTCAGATTTATACTTTTTTCGTTAAAACCAGCATATGCTCTGAATTTCATCAAACTCCTATAACATTTAGAATTTCCGCCCACAAAAGCTCTGGGCGTGGTAGCGCTTTGAATTTTACTATTTTCCACATTTCTTCATTCCTAAGCGTCGAATAGCGCATATACGAAATTTCAGTGCATTTCTAGTACGGTTAGCCGCAGCTTATATGTGGACGTCCCACTGTGCGACATCTCCCAGAATGAACTAAAAATTTATTTTCGAGCATATTCATCAAAGAGAAGGCCTTCGACAGAAAACATTCCCGTCCTTTGTCTTAGATATACGAGTATACTTACGGTGACTATATTAACCAACGTAAAATAAAGGACATTTTTCCAAAATGATTTGGGAATACGTACATCGAACTTGTATGATCGTAATTTAGACCAAATATATATCAGGTTCGATCCCTGCTGAAGTCTAGAAGAAAAGAAGAAGTCTGATGAGGAGATGTGGTGATCTCCGAAATAGCTGCTATAACTTCTACCGCTTAGACCTTTTTGCTTTTTAAATTTTTCCTAATAAACAATCGTGGTACAAAGCTCAATAATAAAAATAAAAAAAATGTTAAAAATCAAATATATATCAGTCAATTATATTACTAAATTGTCCCCTTCTCGAAAGGCACTGTAACTGGATTTTAACCGATTCCGAAAAATAAAACCAAATCTTTATCAGGGACTTCGCCATCCTTTCGTCTACACGACGGAGTCAGCAGAGGTTTATTGCTCTTTTTCAGTGGAACTGGAAACTCAGCGTGCAACGCGTTCCTGGGCACAACTTGTGGGCTTCCTAAAGTGGGCTGCGAGACAAACTGGCGAAGGTTTTCATTATATTTTTTGAGGGACATTTTTGTTTTTTCATATTCTCTGTTTAATAATTGAGCTCTGAAAAATCCAAAGCTTACTCAAAGGACAGTTTAAGAAATAAAGGACAAATGGAGTATTTTATTTTGAAAACAATTATAAAGGATAGGCGGTTAAAATAAAGGAATGTCCTTTAAAATAAAGTACGGACGGTCACCGTAACTATACTCCTTGCCATTCATGCTATTTTTTGTATCTCTATTTTTGCACTATTTATTGATTCGTGATGTATCAAGAGCTAATATTCTGAAAATATTTGATTTTCATTCAGGCAGCACGGACAGTTGTGTTCAAACTTGGCCCAAAGAGACCAATTTCTCTTCTGAAGCTCTCTATTGCACTTCACCTAGTAGTATTGAAGTTTTCACAGAGAGTTCGAAGCTCAATTGCAAAGTGGGGGAGGGTATTTTTTACCGTGAATGCGTAATCTGCCGACGTATGCGTAATTTTTTTTTAGCCTTTTTTAAGAGCCTTTAAAATAGAAGTCTTGCTTTGTTTGCATATTTTTTCAGTATGAGATCTTATCCGTATATGTTTTTGTTTAAATGTCTACAGCGCAATGGTTTTTTTAAAGAATTTGTATTTATTACTATGGCAACACTCTGTGATTTTCTAGTTTCAAGTTCAATCGAATTTTTTCACTTGTTATTAAGAATCGGCTTTCTAAATTAATGGCAACAGGTTTTCAGCTGTTATAAAGAAGTTAAATCTTCACAGATAAGAATTAAGAACTTAATCAAAACCTGTTACGCGCAAAACGGGTGCTATCATTATCATACATATGTACATATACGCCCATGACCATAATAATAGAAACCATTTCAATTGTACAAATACGATAAAAATTAAGTACATAAAAATTTTCTTAATATAAAATCTAGGGACCATTTTTTCGGGAATTTTTATTTTTTAGTAAATTTTTTCAAGTTTAAAAAGTTTGCTTGGACATAGACACACA
>NW_023458567.1:22576279-22579088 GCF_013731165.1 Rhagoletis pomonella | reverse complement strand
CGCACATAGAGCATATAGTTCAGCACACTGGAACCGCCGAGCACCTTGCCACGCGGCCAGTTACACTGATTATTCTTCATGCCGAGGCAGGCTTTGTTGGAGGGCTGCGTCTTGTACTGCCAATCGAGTTTGCTCAGCTGGAGATATGCTGCTAGAGATGGTACGTCGGAGATCTCATTTTCATCTGGACCCGCTTCAATGAGTAACACCTTCCATTTGCGTATCTCCGTCAAGCGATTAGCTACCACTGCACCGGCCGAACCGGCACCCACTATGATGAAATCATATTCGGTATATAAATTTAGTTGATCAATTGGTCTTGCCTCCGGATCGACACTGTCGTAACGGTAGTAGGTTATGGCGGCGAGGAGCAGCGGTATGAGCCAGAGGCCGGTGGTGACCACGCCGAAAGTGGACTTTATCACAGTTGTAATGAAGAGTAGATTGAGTACCATTTTCTTTGGATCGCTAAAGTTGTGCGTGTGCGCGAAGTATTTTGTGGTTTAATTTTAAGAAAATAATACGATTGTTGTTTGGTTTGTTGGCTTGGGGAAGTTGATTTTATTTTATTCTTCAAGTATCACGCTGTGAATCGTTGCAGTAGCTTTTTGCGCTTGCTCATTGTAAAGGTATGCAAGTGCCACACGAGGCAAACCAGGTGACGTCTGACGAGAGCTGTAAATAAAAATAAGAAAAATATTAGATTATGAATGGAAAGCTTGTTGAGCTGCTAAAGTTAGAATATTTACGTTTTTAATTAGTAAATGCTTGTAAAATACATATTTAATTATTAGAAATTTTACTACCGTAAAAAGTTTATGCATAAATTGTTCTAAACAATTTTTAATTTGATTATTAAGTGCAAATTATTTTCAGTCCATAAACTAATTTATAATTGCGGTTTTTTGTTTTTCTTTCAGGTGAGAGAACTTATCAGATAAATCAGATAATACTAATTTGACGAAGAGAGAAACGAGGTTTGCATTGGTAAGATAACGATTGAATTGTTGAACAGTTTTATAGCCCATTCAATTTTAGTCTAATAATGTGCAAGTTTCAAGTGGCTAAAAATTACCGTTGATTTTTTAGATTTTTTTCGCCGAGGATGTTGCGGGTTTCTGCCATATAAAAATAAATTGTGTTTAGTCGTTATATGGAAGCAAATGAGACAAAAAAAATTCTAAAAAATCAACGGTAATCTTTAGTGACTTGAAACTTGCACATTATTGGACTAAAATTTAATGCGCTATAAAACTGTGTACTCAAAAAAATTCTAGAGCTTCTGAGAAAAAAGTTTGAAATTTAAGGGAAAGTTTGTTGCGCTTTTTTGCGGTCTTTTAAAAAGTTTAAAACATGGGTTTATATGGGTTTTGTTAGAGAATGAACTGTATTTTAATTGAAAATTCGTAAAAAAAAAAAAACTAAACATAAGTGGCAAACAATATCGCTTTGAAAGGGGGGTGCTATAGATATGTCCAATACTGTATGTATATATGTATATATATATATTTTTATATGAGAATTGAAGTCGGTTTTGTTTTTTGCTTAAAAATTACTTGTTGAGTTACGGTTTTAATTTTTTTAGCGAAGATGGGTTTTAGTATAAGCTCCTTGGGAATGCAAAAAACTAATTTTCTAATTTAATTCTACATTTCCTCATCGATATGTATGCATAGCAAAAGTGTTTACATACATAAGTAATGGAAACCAATCTAGGAAAATATCTATGTTCTCAAACTTAATCCATTAAGTCACTCCGAGCATTTTGGTGTGTTGTAGCACCAAAATAACACTCGAAAGGACTGAGGTTTTACAAGCCGTAAAAGCGAAAAGAAGCTATTAAAGGTAATATTGAGGCGATTGCTGTGATAAAAACTGAGGGCGCTTCCCTATACGGCACAGTAGTTGACGGATTGCCGTTGGGCACGACGTCTCAGAGTGCGAAGGAGACAAGCGAGAGAACCAAAACCCTTCTACCAAGTGTCGGAAGGGAAAGTAGGAACCGCTAAAGTTGTGGCCTGTGTCGATGGTGTCACTAACTGATACAGTGGCATCGGCGGTTCGTGATGTACCAAGAGCTAATATTCTAAAAATATTTGATTTTCATTCAGGCAGCACGGACAGTTGTGTTCAAACTTGGCCAAAAGAGACCAATTTCTCTTCTGAAGCTCCCTATTGCACTTCACCTAGTAGTATTGAAATTTTCACAGACAGATCGAAGCTCAATTGCAAAGTGGGGGAGGGTATTTTTTACCGTGAATGCGTAATCTGCCGATGTATGCGTAATTTTTTTTCGAGCTTTTTTTAAGAGCCTTTAAAATGGAAGTTTTGCTTTGTTTGCATATTTTTTCAGTATGAGATCTTATCCGTATATGTATTTGTTTAAATGTCTACAGCGCAATGGGTTTTTAATAAAATTTGTATTTATTACTATGGCAACACTCTGTGATTTTCTAGTTTCAAGTTCAATCGAATTTTTTCACTTGTTTTTAAGAATCGGCTTTCTAAATTAATGGCAACAGGTTTTTAGCTGTTATAAAGAAGTTAAATCTTCACAGATAAGAATTAAGAACTTAATCAAAACCTGTTACGCGCAAAACAGGTGCTATCATTATCATACATATGTACATATACACCCATGACCATAATAATAGAAACCATTTCAATTGTACAAATACTATAAAAATTAAGTACATCAAAGTTTTCTTAATATAAAATCTAGGGACCATTTTGGACCATTTTTTCGGGAATTTTTATTTTTCAGTAAATTTTTTCAAGTTTAAAAAGTTTGCTTGGACATAGACACACA
>NW_023458567.1:22534341-22576179 GCF_013731165.1 Rhagoletis pomonella | reverse complement strand
AGTAAATTTTTTCAAGTTTAAAAAGTTTGCTTGGACATAGACACACAAAAAAAAACCATCTCAGTATGTTCTACGTAGAATGACGCTCGGTCTTACATAAATAAGCAACTTTTTTATATATATGAGCCATTTATTTTGAAAGTGGCATAAGTCACTCACACCCCTTGTACTTAGATGACTGGTTCCTTGTATCTGGACGCGTCGGTTATTTGTTCAACTTCATCATCCAAAGTTAAAAGACTTTGTCGTTAGTTTTTGACGATAGAAAGATTTACACATGCATTCGGTTACAAGTAACCGGTCATTTAAGTACAGAAGGTATGAAGTAACTTATGCCACTTTCAAAATAAATGGCTCATATATTGAGGCTTAGATTTTTAGATAGTTGGCTACTGTCTTCAAAATTATTACCTCTGGATAAGAGAACATTTAAACGCCTTTCATTCTCTTAACGAGTTGCAATATTTTACTTATAGGGCAGTTCTGGCAACTGTATTTCAGCTCATCACTGTCTTTCGAAAGACAAATTGGAAGATCTGCTAACGAGGAGGTCTTAGCGTTATGATGTTCGCATTTTAGCAATAAGTTTCTTTTAAATGAAATTAAATTAATAGTAAAAATAAATGCAAGAAAATTAGAATTTTGCTCAACAATATTAATATAAAAAGAAATTAAATTAGAAAAAAATTAATCAAAAAAGGGGAAATAGTACTTAAAAATTAAATTAAATTAAAAATATTTTTATTTAAAAAATACAAAAAAAGCAATTTTAAAAATTTGAATAAGATCCAAAAAGTTAAATGAAAAAAAAAAATATATATTTTTCTTTTCAAAACAATAGAATCTGAAAATTAAAAGAAAATCAAATAAAAAAAAAAATAAATGAAATAAAAAAAAAAATTATTTTTCTTTGTTAAACAATAAAATCTAAAATCAAAGGCAAACTTAACTAAAAAAATTAAAAAGGAAATGATTAAAAAAAAAAATCAAATAAGTTCCTAAAAATTAAATGAAATTAAAAAAATTTAATTTTAAAACAATAACAACCAAACCATTAAAGAATAATATATTGGCGTTTACACATACATATGTTCGTGTTTGGCCGAGCTTCTCCGATTTGAGTCGTGTGCCTTGATGTTGTCACACAAAGGGGAGGGACCTACAGTTTTACGCCGAGGGGCGACCGATGTTAAGAAAAAAACCTTTTTTCTATATTTTTTGCGATGTTGCTTTTACCGGGGCTTGAACCCAGGCCCTGCGGAGTGGTAGCGCGCACTGCTAACCACTACACCACAGAGACCGCTATACATAAAATAAGTTTCTAAAAATTAAATAAAAAAATATATATTTCCTTTTTAAAACTAAAAAAGTCTTAAAAATTTAATTGAAAAAGATTCGCTAGGATTCGGATCTCTCCATTGGCACGCCTATGCTTTGCACACTCGGCCATTGCGACTGTTGCAGCGACGCTAGCTAAACATATACTAGTTTTTTCTCTCAAAATAGCTTTTCACCACGAGTGGTTAATGTGAAAGCTTTTTTTGTGCTAGAATAACAAAAGTCTTTCGAACTATCTTGCCATCTGTCTTTCATTTATCTTACGAACAATTTTTTACTATCTTAGCCAGAATTGCCCTGTTAAGCTGTTTTTCATGGCAGAAATATACACGGAGGTTTGTCATTGCCTGCCGAGTGCGCACTTATAACCAGTACTCCCCAGCGGCCGCTTAAGATATACATATATTTAATTCATTAAAACTTTAGATATGTGGCAACTCTATTCAACAGTTTATACTTTTACCTAGAACGGTTAAGCTAACCCATAAAATGGTGTTTCACTCATTAAATTTGATGCATTATTATGGAAGATATGGAGCTGGATTGACCGGACACAGAGTGCTGTTACCTTTTTGAAAACTCTTTTGTACAGAAATAACTGAATTTCCCCCTTCAAGATGAGATCTCAATCATTGAATTTGAGATAAAATATTAAATATTGTGTGGTACCACAAAAATACCTTTGAGAATAAAGTATATATTAATAATAAATATTAAATAAACAAATGAAATATAGCCAAACCTGGTCAAAATAAGGCGTTTCTATTATTTTAGCCGTGGGTGTACGTACACACATTCGCATTAGCGCACACAAGGGCGGGTTTTGGGGTTGAAACCCCCCCCTAAAGCTAATAACCCCAAATGCAAACTGTATCTTAAAGCTAAGAATCCAGCTCTCAAGGAAATTATAAGAAATATTTATTATAATTTCTGTTGCTTGAAAAAGCGCTTTACTTTTGCTGTAAATTTTCATGAGGAAATGAATATACGAGCATTTTTTTCTTGAGAGCTGCAAACTGATTTAAGAAATTTTGGTAGAAGAAAATTTCTTTTCCATTTCTCGTCCGTCGTTTTAAATGAATTTTTCGTTTTTCTTGAGAGTTCAGTTAATTTTTTCGGTATTCGAAATATTAAAAAAATTTAGAAATCGTGAAAAATCACCATCTTTATCGAAAGCCAGAAACCAGAAATCGAAAAAAGGAACATAAAAGTGCAAAAATTCATGGAATCAATAAATTTATTTTTACTGAGTCTTATTTAATATTTTTTATTAGGTACTTTTGAAAGTTGAGCGCATCTTGAGTTTATAGAACTTTTTATTAAACAAGTAGTTTTTAAGGAAAGAACACAACCGACTTCAATTCTTATATTCAAATTTAGGGGTACCGTTAATTTCTTCATGATCCAATCATCGGATCTCTAAACCAAATTACGGGACGAACCTTGCGGTACCATCTTTCTACAAAAAAATGATTATTGAAATCGGTTCACGTAGTCCAAAGTTACGTATTCCGGCGAATTGATAACCTCCCTTTTTTTTAAAGTCGGTTAAAAGTGTTTGAGTTCTGTTAATCTTATGTAAATAAAGTGCAGTTTATGAATTTTAAAACGTTTATTTATTTATTACATACTGTACATAAAACTTGCATAAATATATTTTAAAGAGCGTATTATCTGAAGAAAATTTTCAGTATTTTCCGGTGATATATCTTCAGAAATATAAAACCCACCCTAAAATATATTCCTGGGTGCGCCCCTGCACATTCGTATGTATAAAACGTTTCTGAGAATCTTTCTGCCAAATGTGTAATTTACCCGAGTCAACAACTGGTCTTTATTACCTGTAGGGAATTTTCTCAAAGCTATCGCTTGAAATTACGAAACTGAGCATATGATATCAGTGGTAATTATAGAGTCATTTACCTGACTCCATTTTAACAGCTCTCAATAACTAATAATTTTCCAATTTAAACGAATTAAAGTTGAAAAGTATGTAAAAGTAAGTAATTGCCTAAGTGTGCATGGAATTAGAAAATTCATGCGCAATACAAAGTCCTAATCAGTAGCAAGCAAAACAATACACATTTCTAAGAATTCTCTTGTTGACAAGATTTTCAATTTGATTTTTGTAATATGTAGTTTAATTAAGTATTATTGAAATCTGACCGCTCGAAACCCAATTATAGTGAGTATTTTGCATAAAGGTTGAGAGCAAGGCCATATAGGCTCCTTGGAAATTTAGTGTAAGCTCAAGGCCAAGGTCCTCAGGGACTTTTGAAGTCTTATTCGTTTCTAATTTAATTCAATTACTGCCAATGCTGTAGTTGAGTAGGGTAGGGATCCCTCGGGGCCAAAAATAACACCAAAAACAATGGATTGTTTTACCTCGCTCAAATACTGATACCACTCTATCGTCGGCTGTATAGAATATCGCCCTATCTCAGCTGCCGGTTCGAAAACGCCGCTATCTCAATATAAATTCAATATATCGGCATCTTAGACAGGGCGTTCTTGAATAATTTGCTGGGATATGAAGTTATTCAACCGAATTCTGCCAAACCAGCTGCCGAGTTAGGGCGATCTTCCACTCGGCCGTCGATATCTGAGTCAACTTTGTTATAAAAATTCGTGCCACTAAAGAACTAAGAGCAGATCTATTTTGCCTACCTGATATTATCCTCTTATATTAAAGAAATATCAAACAGCATGCTGCTTTATGTCAAATTATTGTGGCACTTCATTCATTAACAAGTAAAGAAGGCGGCAAACACGTGCTGATTGCTAAGTTTTTGATATCCCCTAAGCAAAGAGCAGGCGCTGCACGTCAAATACCTACTAAACAATCGTTGTTCGATATGTATAAGCGTGTAATTAAGTTTATTCACCTTTTGATAGCAGCGTCGCATCGTCGAAACTAAATAAAATAATATAAAATAAATTGTTTGTCCATAATCGGAAGCAATACCGCATATAAGCAAAATGCAATATGAAGTGGCTGAGAACAAAAAAAATATTTTCGATACGGTAGAAAACCATTCAAAAGTTTAGAGGAAAGTAAGTTTATTTCCACCTTTGTGAAATTTTCAGACGTATCATATGTATACGCGGTATTACACGCAAAGCGACGATTTGCTAATGCAAATGTTGGGTTTGTTGCTTAAGTCTTTTGTTTTTCTTACGCGCGATTTTGCATTTCATTTCCTACAATCATTGACCCAGTTTGTGAAGCAGCAAAGCTTGCGACAATATCAATGAAGCGAAAAAATACAATCATCAAAAAAATAGTGAATAGAAACAATAAATTTATATGCAAACATGCTGAACTTGACGCCTGCCTGCTAAATATTTAGTTACTATAGATGATTTGTATGTTTTCAGCTGTTTGTTTACTGCTTGCCTTCAAAATTATTTTATGCTTAATTATTGGATTATAAAAATTTACGAAATACGTGTGCATACCATGCATACATTTGTTTGTACATTTAATAAGTAATTGTAATTTATAAATTTGCACTTGGTGTGCCGGATGACTCAACGCTAATTCTATAATCTTTTCCCATTTATTAGCCATAATTTAGATGCAATACAGCTCAAGTCACGTAGTCGTAGATTTTACTGTTATTCAAATAACATTATATTTCTAAAATCGTATTAGTTTTGTCTTTATTTCTCATCGCTCTTTGCAAATCGAATTCGATTTGCTTTATTCGCTCGGCTTAAAACGCTTTTTGTTCGGTTTCTCTTTGTTATTATTTTCATGTGTCCATTCGAATAAAGTTAATAGCAGTGGCCAATAGAATCCGTTCTAAAAACTGTATTAAGCAAATTTAGTACACATACAATCATACGTAAAAGAACCATTGTTCTTGAAATAATTCTATCGGCATATACTATAAGCATCTACAACGGCATGCCGATTTGATTTTAAGAAGTTGGACTTTGAGTTGAGCAAGCGGTAAATATTTTGTACTAGGAAAAGGTAAACGTGAAATGAATGATAATCGAAAAAGTTGAATTTGAGAATTAATAAAGTTGTAAGCTGGGTGGTAGCAACCGTTAAAAGGATATTCTACAGCTCTTAATGATGTTTTGACCGATTGGTATATCTACATATATACATATAAATACATATACATTTTAAGACGATTTGGAAAGCACAATTTCCAATTCAAAAAGGAGCAGCAAAAGTTAGGAAAATATTTAAACCGACAAACGGTGGAAGTGCCAAATAAGAAGAAAAAGAAGAAACCATATCTTAAACTTGAATGCCGACGATTTTGCAAAAAATATTCTGCGGCAAATTTGTTGCCAACTGAACCTGAGCCACGAGTATAGTTCAGCTAAGACCATCGGACCAACAATAATGATGGTACCAAGGCGAATTTATATAAGGTGGTGTTGCTAGAACAGCTGCTTTAATTCGCCTCGGTACACATATGTCAAAACTCCTTATGAGTGAATGCGAAAGAAAGAGTGTTGGCATTTTCTTTCCCTCTTCCTCCTTGAGCGAAGAATAGCTGGAATTTGACATTTGTGTACCGAAAACGAAAACAAAAGACATGTTAATTTTTGTTTTTGTACTACCGCTACCACCTTATATGAATTCGCCTTGGATGGTACTCTTGAGTAGAGTATGAGAGTTCCATTTAGTTTCGATTGCTGCCAAGGGCAAGAATATTTCTATACTTATGTACATATATGGGACACCACGCTGTTGAATACTAATTAAGGTATTACTGTAGGGCATATGCGGGAGCAAATCAAATCTTATTAGACGTAGCTTTAAATTCTGTGTGTTATTTTAAGAAAAAAAAACATCAAACCACATCATAAGAGAATAGTCGTCTCAGGGCTCGAACAATAAAATATCTTTTTAGCCGGTTTTAAGTAGTCCTCTTTTACCAACTTGTAGCTTTTACTTGACTGTACTAAAGAAATAGGGGTTTATTTGCTGAGCGGCATGCTTGTAAGAACACTTCTTAAATAGACTCGATAGCCTAATTTTGTGTTTCTAAACCGTCGTTTCGTCCTATACACAGTGGAACTTCGTGTGAAATTCATGTCTGTTTTTTTCTCTGCAACAAGATTTGGAATACGTCTGGCCCTTACCGAACATCTAAATAGTAGAAATAAGTAAAAATAATCTATCATAATTTTGTAGATGAGGAGAGTTGTTATAGTTTCACAATTGGTTGAAAATTACGGCCAAAATCGTCGTTTGAAAATTTCCGTATTTGTGTATAGTTTTTGCAAGCTGTTCAATTTGAATTGTTTTCGCATTTGGTTTACATCGTATTTAAAATTCACCTTTGTAGTAAAGATAAATGTGATGATGAAGAAATAAATGATAACGATTAAGACAAAAAATGGAAGGCAAAATTAAAGATAAAGACGAAAATGAGAAATACATAAGAATTAGGGTAACTGAAAGGGTAAGAAAATTGATTGAATTTTTGAAGTGAAACTTCTTTAGCGGCGGTTGGTTAGTTGGGAGTAAATTGGCAAATTCAACGGAAATGATGCACATGGCAATGATGCACACGGATGTGGTTGGGACGGAAATGGTTGCACCGGAAACGAGCGCTTCTTATATGCTTGCACATGGTATTAATTTAACAAAAACCTGCTAATAAGAGGTTTAAGAATACGACTTAGGTTAAGCCAAATACAAGAATGAAATTAAAGGTTAGTACTTACACAGATGAAGAAAAGGATAAAGGCGAAGATGCGCAAATTTAAAGTCAAAAACGAAGATCAAAGTAAATTTATACAGAGGTAAAGGTGAAGCGGAATATTCAAAAATAAAGATAAATATGAAGAAAAAGATGAGGATGAAGATCGATATTGTTATCGATATAATTCTCGATATTGTCATCAATGCAATATCAATAGTAGTATCAATACAATAATCGATATTGTTGTCGATATAACAACCGATATTGTTATCGATATAATAACCGATATTGTTATCGGTATAGTAATCTATACAATTATCGATAAATTAATTGATTTTGTAATTGTTACAGTGTTATCGATATAATAATCGGCACTTGACATGTGATCATATTATATGACATGACATCACATTAAATCATATGATATGATATGGCATCACATAACAAGATATCGCATGACATACTATGATATCATATCACATGATATGACATCACATTATATGGCATCATATGGCCAAACATCCATTATATGACATCATATGACCTAACATCACATGACAGGACTTCCAATCACATCACATCCTATCACACCACATAAAATCACATCTTATCACGACATCGCACCTCACCTCATCTAGGTGAATATGTAGATGAAGAAAAGGATAGAAGCAAATACATGAAAGATAAAAACAAAGGTGAAGAGCAAAGTAAATTTTAACAATTTACTTTTCTAAAGACAAAGGGGAGGATGAATATGTATGTATATGAAGGATAAAAAAGATTAAGAATAAAGGAAGTATTAAAATAAAGATAAAGGCAAACAGATTAAGATAAACGTAATTATAACGAAAAGGGTATAAGTAGGGATAAAGATAGAAAGAAGATAAAATATAACCCTAAGCTTATAACATTATATTAACTAGCACAATTTCTAGATATGTGTGGTTTATAATTATCGAAATTTATCGAGTTATTCATATTTATCGAGTTATCGCAATGTGTAGAATTATTCAAATTGATCAGTACTTATTGATTTGTCGAAACTTATTGATACAGAAAATTAGTTGTCGAAATTTACGGATAGTTATCCAGCTATACAAATTTATGGGATTAGCTATACAATATTTATGGAGTAAACGAAATTATTAAATTTATCAAGCCCTAGGAACCCACAGTTATCGAAATTTATCGAGATATCGAATTTGGTTGAGTTAAGGGATTTTAGTGTTTTTGAAATTCATTGAATTATCGACAAACTGAAATGTACCGGGTATATTCTAAGTCCTGCCAAAGACCTTCAAAGATATAAAAATTGAAGTCACGCTTTAGTTCCAAAGCAGGAGATTTCGCAGTAAGTAATTTTGTACATTATAAGTTAAACGGCGTGCTAAGTTAGGAAACCTCTCCAAGGGTCTTAAAAACTAGAAGAACGGTCGAATTTCGACAGTGACTGGCACTTTTAGCAAATATAAATGTTCAAATATATTTTGTTAGCAGCTGCAGCAGTGCTGTTCAGGCAGGAAATTTTTTATTGATTTTTTTTGTTTTATTTCAAATTGGCAAATATTTATTCAAAATACCGTAATCGTACCTGTCTAGAAGGAAACGGTGATAGGGCCAGTTTTTAAGTGTAAGTTAAAACTTACGAACTACGTTTATCTTGAACAGCTAGCAGACCTTTAATTAGCTAATCTTAGTTTAAACCAACCAGCTCGAGTGTTTAAACTAAGTTTATACCTTATTCATGCTAGTCTCATTGAAAATGTCTGCAGAATTGTGAAAGGATATTGGAACAATAAAACAGCTTAGAAGGACTTTAAAAAGGATATAACGGCAATTAACACGGGAATACGGCTCTAAATATCGATGCAATAATTAAGAATTTTGTGCATTGAAAAAATTTTAAAATCTAGAAAAAGCTCACCCAACGGCGCAAATGCACATTGCTAAATCGACGACTTCTTCCTCGGAGGTAAATACCCAGCACCGCCAATAAAAAAAAAAATTGCAAAAATCAACGCGATTTTTCACCAACTTTAAACTTGCACTTTATTTTACTAAAATTTAATGTCCAGAAAACTGAATATTCAAAATCTCTCTAGAAAACCTAATTAAGAATTTTTCTGAGTTGTGCACGAAGTTAAGAAGTTTTATTTGTATGATATTTGTTGCCGTAAGAACTATATTTTTATAAACCATTTTATTTATTTAATAATTTTGCAAGTCACCACATTTCTCGTTTTCTTTTCAGCTTACCCCTGAATAATTATAATATTGCTGTTTATATGTATTCTTATACAAGAATATTCGATACATAATTCTTGATTGAATTCTATTAAAGATAAGTTCTCCTTGAACTTAACCCCATCATTATAAATGTATTCCGATAATTTTTGCATAAGAATCAGGCTTTTTCACATTTTTTTTTTCATTTTGACAATAAGTTATGCGAGAAGCTTCCAAAATGTATTGTGTTCGTGTGTATAATTGCTTAAATTTGACGATTTTCAAGTTCAACTTATTTTTGATTGGTATTCATGTACATTTGAGTTTGTGTGTAAATTTCGCTTGAGAATTTACAGTCAAAAATACCTAGCAGTAAAAGGCCATTAATTCATTTTGCTGCAGAACTGGACGCTCGCGACGGCGCACTATTCACAAATTAGCATTTTTTTTTATATAAGCTTGTATGCTTATTGAGTCAAATTGAACTAGACTTCCGTTTCCGGTTAGTTGAAACCGCTTGGCAAGGTTAATCGTGATTATTTTATTCTTGGCGGCATTTTTTTTGTTTCTTTTTGAAAAAAATGTTTAAAGTGTTAACATTTCGGTGAAGTGCGTGTGTATTACAAGTACTTAAATCAGCGGTAGGTTCTTGCTTAGAATTGTTGTTCAACTACTTTGCATACCGTTATCTAAGTTTGTAGTGAGATATTATTAGAGTTTTTCGTTGGCATGATTTATTGTTATTTTTTCATCAATACATTTTATTTTCTTTCATTTAAATTCTACATAATTCGAAGGCATAACTTAACACTTAAGTAGTCCACTTGTGCTTCAAAAAATGTTCTGCAATACTTGTAAGTTGAATGTGGCAATTTTTTATTGAAACACCTTAATTCAATGGGAAAACTAACGGGGGGCTGGCTAGCCTATAAGACAGCTCTTAGCGCTACCAATATTAATTTAAAACTCTTAAAACATGAACATCGGGGGAATCTCTTCCTTGCCTGTCGCGCGATGTGTACAGAAGTCGCATACGAATGTTCCAGGAATTCTTAAGAACGTGACATATACCACTGCTTCGGAAGAAACAAGCTGGCAGCTTTTGGAAGTCCTCTTTCCGGGCTGTACTACCCAAGGCCTAACTCTTATAATAATCACTGTATATACAGCAGCCGTCAAAATAATAGCAATAAAATTCAAAATAATATTAAATGTTTATTTATTTTTAATAGTTTTAATTTAAAATATAGTTCCAACTATAACAGAAACCACATAAATAAATATTTCAAATTTGCACAAAGTTCACAAAAATGATTCAGACTTCAAAAAATTTTCCTGAAAATTTCAAACTTTTTATTTGGAATTTTTCGAGTATGCAGTTTGGGCCATCAATTTTAACATAATAAAGTGCAAGTTTCAAGTCACTAAAAATTACCGTTGATGTAAATATTTTTTTTCGAGGGTGTTGGAAAAAAATTCCTTATAAAAATATATTTTCTTCATAGGTAACATGGAAGAAAATGATGAACACCTTCGACAAAAAAAATAAATCTAAAAAATCAATTTGCATATTTGGAAATTTTCTAAAAATTCTAGATAAAAAGTTTAAAATTTAGAGGAACATTTTTTGAAGTTTAATTAATTTTTGTGAACTTTGTGCAATATTTGAAATTTGTTTTTGTGTGGTTTCTGGTATAGCTCGAACTATATTTTAAATGAAAGTTATTAAAAATAAATAAACAGGAGTCGCAAACATAATCATTTTTAATTTTGCTGCTATTATTTTAATCGCTGCTGTATGTATATCCTTCGAAAATGCTGACTAGACAACATAATGTCTAGCTGGGTTTCGGCGTTTCTCAGAGTAAGCTTAATCGCTTTGTATGTGTTGCCATCACATACGCCATGCGGCCTCTCGAACATAAACGCCTGGATCCATCATCGGCCATCACCTTGTCTAGACACCCTCTGAAAAAGAGGCTTATTGGCGCGCCTTGAGATTTCCGCACGGTAACCAGTATGAGAGGTGGAAGCTTGAGGAGACATTTCAGTGCCTTAATACCAGTCAATAATGAACCAGTTGTCAAATTCACAACCTAAAGCTATTGAGTTTACCTTTATTAAGCTCTGCACGGTGCAATCGCGTTTGGACTCAGTTTTCAGAAAAGTGCAGCAACGTGAACATACCCAACCATATTCGGAATTTTCACAACTAATTTTTGAACCTCAGAATGAGTTCGTAGAAGAACTAAAGAAGACTAAAGAAGACTTGGGGAATTTCAGGACGAGGGCACTTTGATGGCCAATGGCCTCGCAAAATGTAGAGCCCTGCTTTACCGTCCGGTGCCTTTCTGTGGTCTATCCAAAGAAAGCTTTGCGCAGCTTCTAAGTAGTAAGGCTTCTCAAATTGCCTCCGAGTAGCTTAGAATAACAAAGTAACTTTCTAATAAATTATTACTTCCTCCCGAGGAACCTCTAAGCGATTGCTGACCTTGTCTGCAAAGCTTTAGAATTTTAACTGAATGCAGAAATAAGGGTAAATGCAGAAATAAGCTCCGAAACCATATCCTGTGGTAAAAACAAAAAAATCTTCGAATCTCGGTTATAGCTTTTATTATTATTTTTATTCTTATTCTTATAAATTAATCTGACAACAAAACCATATTTAATTTCAGTGATATTTGCTTTTTGCTATAAATATAGCCAAAATTCATTTAAAGTACTTTTAAAATATAAAATGCAAACTGGATTCTCGACTAAACAATTGGTTTGGTTAGAATTCAAGACAATTTATTTTGTATGGTGTCAAAATAAAATGTTATTCGCTTTGTTTTTCTTGATTTTATAAATAAAAAAGTAAGCTAAAAAGTCATTTACATAAGTATATATAGCACTGGCCTGCGAATTTTAACTTTTTCCCCCTACCAATAACTACGTTATTTTTTATATCTAGGTATGCAAAACTAAAATAATCTTTTTTTTTTCTAGCATGTCGAGATATATTTTTATTGATGTCGTGTATATTTTAGAATTTTTACCGATTTGCATGAAAAGCAAAAAATACATAATTAATTTAAAATTACATTTTTACATAAAGGCCAACAGTGTTAGTTGAAAAACCCTTAAAAAAGATTAATGGCGTTTTCTTTACTACAAAAACTTTTACCTTTTTATTGCCCTCTTAGTATTTGTGCGCAGAGCGCAATGAGAAGGCAACATTTTTCGGTGGAAAAGAAAACGCCATAAATAAATTAGGAAAACTTAAGTACACACATACGTTAAGGCTAGTAATACGCAGTCACAATAAGATACATCATGGAAGTAATTTTTTCGGATAATTTACGTGATAGATTTTTTTTAATCATTTTTCCGTGGCTTAGTTTCGAAAACCTACCCAAATTGCTTTTCCATCGTGTATCTTTTGAAACTGAACGATTTTGTACGAATTTTGTAATAAGATATTTTTTATTAAATCATCATTATGATTAGTTCGCAAATTAATGATAGGTGTTCAGGTGTGAGGCTTACCTTAGCCGTACAGTTAAGGCACAACGTTAACAAGATTGTATGTAGAATTTTTTTTTTAGAAAATTAAAAAAAAAATTAACAAAATCTAAAGGACATTATAGATAAATCACCACATCGCATTAGACTACATATTCTCTGGACTTCAGCGGGAATTGATCCCCGATCAAAAAATTTAGAAGTAGATACCGTTAGTTTCTTCATGATCACAACTAAACCAAATTAATATGAGACCACGTTTGAGGTACCACCTTTCCGATAAAAAAAGAGTCATCGCAAACGATTCACGTAGAAAAACAATATTTCGATGGATCGATAACCTCCTCCTTTTTGAGAAGTCGGGTAAAACACAATATGCATTCAGTTAAATCTTTAATACATACACTGCCGGAACAAAGTATTGGCACAGCAAATTTTTCACAATATATTCAACAATTTTTATTTAAATGTTTTTCCGCCAATTTCGTATAAAAATATGGTTCATTCAACAACAAAAAACATAAAAATATAATTCCAAAGCATTGTGCAAAACTCGCGAAAACTCAGCAAATTTTCATCAAAATTTTCAAGTTTTAATCAGATTTTTTTTAGAATTTTTTGAGTATGCAGTTTTGCAGCCCATTAAATTTTTGATTTTTGAGAATTTTTTTGTTGAAGGTGTTTTGCATTTTTTCCATATAAAGTATTTAAAAAGAAAATTTTTTGTATGGAAGAGACTGCGTGAAAAAAATTGCCAAAAATCAACGGTAATTCCTAGCTACTTATTTAATAGAATTGATTGGGCTACAAATCTGCATACTCAAAAAAATTCTAAAAAATCTGATTAAAAAGTTGAAAATTTTTATGAAAATTTGCTGATTTTTCGCGAGTTTTGCACAAAGTTTAGGAATTATATTTTTATGTTTTTTTTTTTTTGGTGTAGAATGAACCATATTTTTATACGAAATTAGCGGAAAAATATTAGAATGACAATTGTTGCATATATTGTGAGAAATTTGCTGTGCCAATACTGCCGGCAGTGTATGTGCATCCATGGTTATTTATGGACATACATATGTAGTAGCGAAATAATTGAGTATCTATGTGCGTTGTAGCTACTTAAAAAACTGCTTTGCTCTCCACCAATTGTCTATTAGGCCTGAAAGCATGCAATGAAATTTGTTGTTAAATGCGATAAAATTTCTGGTAAGACTACTACGTGGTTTTAGGCGTTTTTGTTGATTCGCGAATTAATTTCAGTAGGTTACACATACACATATATAGTAATATTATGTAAATAAATGCAGAGGATGCAATCCCGGACCTCTTTCTGAATTCCGGGATTTCGGGATCTTAAATTGGTAATCCCGGGATCCCGGGATATTTCGGGATATTATCACCATTAGTTAAAATATGCTAACAAACTAGTTTTGTAGTCTTTCTTTAGTGCAAATACTAGAAATAATAATACATTTGTGTTTTTAAGCAAAGAGATATAAATGTCTTTATTTTATATCAGATTAAAAAGCTAATTGCAAACTGAATAAACTAAAAACTATGGAATTGAAATTCATTCATGCTCAGTCGCAGCCATTTTTACAAAAAGTAAAAAATATTAGATCATCTTTACACTCACATATAGTATTTATACATAGACTTTAGCGTGGGCCGAAAATCCGCTTCTCTACAAAAAATGACCATATACCAAATTATGTAGGACTAATACTTTAGAAGATTATTGCAATTTTAGTAAAATAATGTATTAATTAATTGATTAATTAATTTTTATTTTTTGAGCATATTGAACTTTAATGGACTTTTTTTAAAAGCATAATGAACCATATTTTCGCTATTACAAATCAAAATTCTAAAAAATCGGATTTTCGGCCCACGCTACACATTTATAAAAAAATTTTAAATATTAAATAAACAAAAGAAATATAGCAAAAACTGGTCAACATAAAGCGTTTCAATATTACGCGTTTACGTAGCTTTGAAGAAACTTTATTTCCAAACTGCATGTAGAAGGGTTGCCACCTAACTTTATAATTAAATTCAATTTGAATTAAGAGTATTAGATAATATAAATCTGTATCACAAACAAGTGTCAAACGAGGTTTTGGTTTAAAAATAATTTGAACAGGATTGCCATCTGCTTGAAAAGTCGAATTAAATTATATGAAATATTGGCGTCAAACAAAGGAGTATTAAGAAATATTTAGTTGGAGCATTTATAACATTAAAGAGGGGTTCCGCCTGTGTAAAAAGTTCAACTCAAATTATTTAATAAGTCAAATGAATTATTAAAGTATGGGTATAAATGGACATGGGTTAAAAATGTTTTTTTCTGAACTTTATTTAAAAGAGTTGCCATATGTTTCACAAATTAAATTCAACTTAAATTAAGGGAATTAGATACACAATTTAAATATGTATTTTGGTTTTAAAATATTTTGAGTAGGGTTGCCACATGTTTTAAAATTAGAATTTAATTAAAGTATGCATAAGTTAAATGAAATATTATAAAATCATGTGAAACGAAGGTGGTAAGATATCCTTAGTTTGAATATTAAGAATATTAAAGAGGGTTGCCATTTGTTTAAAGAGGTAAACTCAAATTATTTAAAAGTTAAAGCAATTACTAAAAATATGGGTATTAAATGGAGTGGGGTTAAAAATGCTTTATTTCTGAACTGTATTTAGGAGCGATGTCACGTATTTAAAAAATCAAATTTAATTTGATTTATTAGGCACATGAAATATGTAGGTATCACAATTTCAGACGCATGAGATTTGTTTATTTCTTAACTATATTTAGGAGGGTTGCCATCTGCTTCAGAAGTCTTAGCTAACTTATGCACAAATCTGAAGACGAAGATAATGCGAAGGCGAGCTCGAATACGAAGAAGAATATTAATACGGCGACCTAGGCTAATATGAAAAGTAATACAAATTCCTGCAGTATGAAAGGAAATAAAAATTAATCGAAGTAGTGATACATGTCAAGGCATATATCTGTTTATAAGCTGATGGTACATATGGTTGAAGCCAATGTGGATCTGCTTCTCTATTCCTAATTATTAATATCTTTCAATTTATATTGATTTAATAAATCCAATTCAATAAATGAATTGAATGGAATCTTAATAATATCTCGTATTCTACGTTTAAGGTCAGTTCATTATCTAACAAAAATCATATAATTTCGTATTTCAAACTTTGTGTAAAACTATAAAAGTTCTGCAAAGTTGCATCATAATTTTTAAAGTTTTTAATCAAAGTTTTCAAATTTATTTGAGTATGCAGTTTTATAGCCCATTAAATTAGTATAATACAGTGTAAGTTTTAGTTTGCGCTAAAATTGCGTTGATTTTTGGCAATTTTTTCACGCATTTTCTTCCATACAAAGTATATTAAAAATTTTTTTTATGAAAAAAAATTATGAGCTATAAAATTGCATACTCAAAAAATTTTTAATAAACATGATGAATATATATGGGTTTTGTTAGATAATGAGCTATGTATACTTTTATAAAGAAAAATAGTTAATACTAACAGCCAATTTCACGAAAGCAATTTAAGTGAAAAATGATTTTAAGTTTTTGAATTTCATATGGAAATTGTGAGAAAATAAAAAATCATTTTCCATTTAAATTGCTGGTGAAACCGGCTGTAAATAAGCAAAAGAAAAATAAACACTGCTTGTTTACCTTTACTTATCATACGTGTGCCGTAAAACAAAATTTCAAATTTGCTTGTTGAATTCTAAACACCTTGGGCTGGTTTCTCCAACTCAACTTAACTTAGTTTAGCCATTTTTTGGACTTAAGTCAAAAGTTAGCCTACCTTTTACACAGCTTATTCTTGACTAAGTCTAAAAAATTGGCTAAACTAAGTTAAGTTGAGTTGGAGAAACCAGCCCATAATGTTCACAATTTTGTTAAGATCAACGCATATATAGAGAGGAAACCAGTTTCCTCTCCTAATGTGTGAAAATTTGCACACCGTGTAATAAAATTAAACACTGGCTGTTTCTTTTACATACAAAGTTTGTCACGTAGAGCAAAATTACACAAAATGTTTAAAATTGAGTGAATATGAGCGCTAAATGTTTATTATTAGTAGGAAATGTATTTTTACTTAAATTTTTTTTGCAATTTTAAACATTTCATCTGTTTATGTGTATATTTTAAACATCTCAAAATCAGATATTGAACATCTTAGGCGTATATTTACACTGATTTTGGATGAAAAATATACGCTTTTCAGTAGTAGTTTAATTTGTTCAAATAAATTTAAGTGAAATTTATGAAATTTCAAGAAGAAACAATTGCTTAGTTTATATCAGTGTTGGGCAGCGCAGGCAGAACTCCATAAGCATGTGCAAAACTTTCTGTCTGGTTTATATGGATAAGAGTGCAAAAACCCGTTGACAAAAAAATCATTAAAAAGCAACGCGAATTTTTAACCGCATTGCACTTTTATTATACTTACTGAAATTTCATAGGCAATATAACTGCGTCGCCGAGTATTTTCTAAACATTCAGATTAAAAAGTTTAAAATTTTAAGAAAACTTTTTAAATTTTTTTAAATTTTGTATGAAGTCTAAAACTTTTATATGGATTTGGTTACAAGCTTAGTTTCTTGACAGCTGCACACTGATTGATATAAAAAGTTTACAAAAAATATTGGAAACTTTGTGAATATCTAAAAAAAAATCACCATGTGAACCGGGTGCAATTGGTAAAGTTTGTTATATTTTTATAATTTAATGGTTAAATAAAAAGTTGGGTATTGTTATTGGAAGTCTCCTGAAGAGAACCAGAGTTTTCCGATCTAAAAATATTGATTTTCAAGAATTCTGTACCATTTCTACGAAAAGTTGTTGTTTTTCCCATATAAAATATGTACATGGAAAACTTAGAGCGACCTGTAAATATTTTTTCATTTCAAAATAAGAAATAGGGGTATATTTTTTCGATATAGAACCAATTCAGCAGCTACTATTTGGTGGCCAAAAGTCATTTTTTAAAGTATCGATAAATCGATTTATTTTAGTCCCTTCACTAAATCAATTCTCCAGCATAAAAAAGGGCATGCTCATTATTTTCTTAAAGAGCTTTTCCATTGAGATATCAGCTGTTAAAGTTTAAGTTTCTACAAAAATTAAAAAAAAAAAATTAAAATTTGTATAGTAGTCAAGAGAAGCAGTCAGCTATGAAGTCAAAAAATATTAAAATTTGTCTCGTAGTCAAGAGAAGCAGTCAGCTAAGCTTTTTGCTGCAAAATGTTATTAAAGGAGTGCTCCCTGAAAAATATAACACCTACTTCAAGGAAAGAGCAAAAATGATATTTTTTTAACTTCATACCTAGCCTAATTATAAGTGATATATACTTGTTGCGCTAGTGACTATTCAAATAAATACTTAAGTATAAATTCGCACAAATAAAATACAAATACAAACTCTCGTGATACTTATATAAAAAAAAAAAAAACAGTTTTTATTTGAAGCACCTATGTATGATTAGGGAAAATATATAGCAAAAATGTGGTCTACTATTTTGAACTTAAATTTTTTTTGCTACGAATCCCGACAACCCCACATTGGACCCGCGTTTTAAATTTACAAAATCTGTCATCGCCCCCTCGAAAACTCCCTCATATAAAAGTTTTTGGTGAAAAGGAGGAAATTATAAAATTTGGTCGCCATATTGGATCCGCCATTTTGAATTTAAAAAATCTGACCTCAGATTCAAAATCAGCGACAACAAAAACCCCCAAACACCAAATTTCAAATCAATTTGGTTACTTCTGGACTTTTGGCCAGCAAATAGTAGTCGCCAGACCATAGTAGTCGCCAGACCATAGTGAAGTCCTAGGGGTGAGAGCATTAAAATTCCGACTTTATTTATTTTGGACCGCCCTAGTGTATCTACATATAATACACTTAAATAGCAAAAGCAACACGCTTAGAGTTTTATTGCACCTGACTTTTTATTCTATCTATTTTAAGAATTTATTTATATTTAATTTTATTAATCGACTTAAAAAAAAGGAGGAAGTTATCAATTCGCCGGAATATTTTTTTTTATGCATGTTACCACATAACTTTGGACCACGTTAACCGATTTCTATAATTCTTTAAAGGAACTAATTTGGTTTAGATGCGATCATTGGATCATGAACAAATAAACGGTACTCTTAAATTTTTATATGAGAATTGAAGTCGATTTTGTTTTGTTTTTATTTTATTTTTTAGCTATTAATTTCAATATTTTAATTGTTTATTTTACTACCCTATTTTATACTACCTAAAATATATATATTATATTTCAATTTTGTATATTATCTATATTTTCATTTTTAATTTAATTATTAAAACATTGAGTTATTTTATTTCATTATTTCCTTTTTATTTAGTTTGTGGAATTTTGCTGTCAACACTACCTAAATGCATGTAATTCCGTATTCGGCAATTTATGATTTTTAATTTAATTTCATTACTATTAGATAATCCTCCCACTACGAATGCAGATACCTCATCACTGGGTCAGCTTTAGTGCAATCGTTGTAGTAATTATGTATGTATACATGCATGTGTACATTTAAACGTTTAAACGCCAATGAACCGGCTTTTTGACCCACTTCCACTTACCATTCCAACGACTTCAAAGAAAACCTCTACAACTTCCATTGCAATGCTACTCGTGTCAACAATTGTTGCGCTTCTGTGTTTTCCCATCGCATTTCCTCTCATTCGCTACCGCTCTCTGTCTCCTCACATTCTCTTCTTACACCTACATATGTATGAACATTTGTTTAGCTCATTGCCAAATTTGCCGTCAACCAAGTATTCGAAAACCGGCTACCAAAAACAAAAAGCCAAAATTGTGAGTGGTGTATTTGCATGGCATTGCTGGTACATAGCAGTTCGTTAAAATGGGAATTTCGTAAATATTAAAGTGGACAACAACAAGCACTGTCCATGTGAAGACAAAAACTCATAGGCTGACAAGTGACAATTACTCAAACGTTTACCAGCAGCCAAAGCGTTGCTTCTAGAAGCGCCGGTGGAGTCGCCGCTACGCCCCCCCCCCCCCCCCCCTCCTCCCCAACTTTTCACAGCTAATAGCATGAACAGACGGCAGCATTGAACTGCATCAACTCGTTAATTCGGAATTATTTCGGAGTTAACTGCAGCTTATCCAACACAAATTGGAAGAGAAGTTCGGCCAAACACTTAGCAAAAGTGTAAGCGCCAAAATATTACTGTATATTTTATTTTACTTTTATACCTATGTATTTTATTATACTTTATATGACAATGTTTTATTTTATTTCAGGTTATTATTTTAAGTTAATTTAATTTTGAAGAGTTAAATTTTTATAAAAATAGTCTACAACTATAACTGCGTTATACAAATTAAAACAATAATTAAAGGAAAAAATATTGTTGGGATTCGTACCCACGACCTCGCGGCTCACTTAATCTGCAACACTGCCGTCTGTTAAAGCTTAAACAGACGACAGCGTTGATCGGGATTAACTGGGACTTAATCCGGATCAACTGCAGTTAATTCCCGAGTTGATCCGGATCAACGCTGCCGTCTGTTTAAGCTCCTACGGTACAATTTCGAACATATGAACTACTCCGTTAATCCATATTAATGTTGCCATCTGTCTATGCTATAACAGTTATGTCATCGATCATCGACAGTGAAATGATTTTTTATTTATATTTTTTATTAAGGTTCGCGTTATGTGCGTGTATCTACATATGTATGTACATACCTATTTACTTATATTCATTTGTTGTTTTGGTCAGTCAGTCAAGGTCGTCTTGGTCGTTCACTGGCGCTATGCGTATTTAGCAGTTTTTGTGTGGAGGTGTGTGTGTTTAGTGGGTTGCGTGCCTTAAATACATTTCCACATGTGAATGTATGTACCTCCATTTGTTGGTATGGTTACCAATTACGAAATGCAAAAACATATCTATAATTATATACATACGTACGTGTACATTGCGAAATGGGAATAATATCAATATGGGAAGAGAGCAAACTTATAACATGCACTTATGTATGTATGTATGTATATCAAATTTTTTGGTGACCAAATTTTTTAGCAATCCAATTCTGGGTAATAACTGACATACATTTTAATGACAAAGTTGGACTCTAAAAAAATTTGACGTTAGTAAAAACAGCCATTGAAATTATTTCCACATGCCATTTTACAAATGGCAGGATTTTTTGTAATTTGAATGCCTAGTGGAAAATCGGTTTTTTCTTATAAAAAAAATTATTAATTGCTTGTTAGTATTAAGGTATGATCTTTTCGAGAAACGTGTAGCCGTTACGGCCAAATTATTAGTAAAAATTGCAGAAGCCAATACACACTCGAAACAACAAATGTGTATTAAGGTTAACATTTTTTAATAGTGTGATGCCTACTTTTAATTCAACATTGATATACACTTAACAGTAAAACTGCGTACACCATTTCTTTTTTTACATATTCAGAATATTGTGCAAGCTAAAATTTGTTTGTTATTTTTTTTGTTTATAAAAATGTGCATTATGCTTAAAACCATATCATATAAACCAAGGTTTTAAAACTTTATACAAAATTAAGGGAAGTTCAACTAATTTTAACTAAATTTCAAGTACGCAGTTTTATAACCCATTCAATTTTAGTATAATAATGTATAGAAATTAATTCGCTAAGATATCGCGTTGATTTTTAATTATTATTTTTTTTCTGACAGTTCTACGCATTTTCTTCCATATAAGAAAGTCCCACTCATACTTTGCGATTTCTTAGCCACTTAATTTTTTACCATGCAACGAGAATTGCAATTTTTTTTGCGTTTTAGATGTGCTAGCGCTGAATATAGTTTCACATCGCCTCCGAATGGCTAGTACTTTTTACTAAGAGCGACAGAATTAGTACTCGGCATTGATGGATACCTCTAAATAATATAAAATATATAAACCTATTATTTGATTATGGCCAAAATAATAAAAACGGCCTTTTGGCCAGTTTTGAAAATTTTTCTTTTGTTTATTATTTTGTTCTATAAAAATAAAGCTCTACATCTAGCAAAAACCATTCAAGTCCAAATTTTAAACCTTGAACAAAGATTAGAAAAATTCAGCCAAGTTTTCACGGTGTGCTTGAACTAAGCCACCGATACTAAAATCAGTTTTTCTCGCACAGGGACCGCTCG
Organism: Rhagoletis pomonella; assembly: GCF_013731165.1. Classification (NCBI taxonomy): domain Eukaryota; kingdom Metazoa; phylum Arthropoda; class Insecta; order Diptera; family Tephritidae; genus Rhagoletis; species Rhagoletis pomonella. The sequence continues at coordinate 22,554,205 of NW_023458567.1, read as the reverse complement.
CCGATTTTGATTTTGGCGGGAAAATGTTCCTAGAATGCCACAGAGTAACAGCCGACAGGAAAATCCGGGGTTAGAAAACTTTTGAATTAATCTTGGTTCAAGAACAACAAGGCAAGGGCAAAACTCCGAGCGTATTTCTGACACCATCAAGGCGCACGCTACAAATCGGAAGAGAAGCTCGGCCAAACACCAACGTATGTATGTGTAAGCGCCAATCTATTATTATCATTATTATTATTAAATTATTTTAATCAGAATTTGTAGAAAAAATTTTGGCATGCAAATTTTAGTATAACAAAAACTAAGTACTCTAAAAATTCTTAATAAAAAGTTTCAAATTTTATTGGAACTACATTGAATTTACCAAATTTTTGCACAAACTTTGAAATTGAGACTTACACAGTTTTTGTTAGATATTGAGCTGTACTTTTATAAAAAAAAAACACAAAAAAAAGTTCTGATATCCGTGCAGCCTTATTAATTTAATGAGAGCATATCGAGCCCTAACCGCCAAAATAACATAAGTACACGACAAGTAAGCAAAATTAGTGTGCACATATTATTTGAAATGTTTGCTAAAACTAAATGTTCCAATATGCTCCATTTCACTTGATTCAACCGAATATAATACCAAAAACAAATCATGAAAACATGACTATTTCATATCAAAATTTTTTTTAATTGGTCCACAAAATCCATAATAAAGAAGGAAACAAATGCAGCAATTGCAAGCGCAGAACTGAACTTTTATAAAAATTAACTAAAATAAATAACAAAAAAACAAATAAAAATGTTGAAGATTTTTCTATATGTCTCTAGTGCTGCTATAATTTTTTCGACTACTGTATGTATACAAAGCCAAAAAACTGGCTTCAAGTCCAAAATCGAAACAATAACTCAATTATAAACTATCGCTTACTTTGCTAAGCAAGTGAGGCCCGAATCCACTGGAAGATTGACATATTCTGCAGGATTATTATTTTTTAGATATAGGAGTCCAATCATTTCTACTGAATAGATAATCTACACTACTAAATTGCATTCCTTAATTATTCCATTTTAGTAATTTGTGAATTTCGCATGGCGATGCTTGGTGCAAGTCTTACTTTAGTTGCCACTTTAATGATTTCTCTTCTTAATGCATATTTTTTTTTTTAACTTGCACGTATTTTTCCTGCAAGGTATTTTTCCAAGAAAATATAATTCGTGGTTTATTCACTGTCAAGGTGGATTATCAACATCGATTTCATGGCAATTGCACAACCTAAAACGCTCTGTAAAGGTTTGCTTTAATATGTGCCAGGCAAATGCGTAGGCAAGTAGTTACAAAAAAAAAAAAGCAAGCAATGAAACGCCTGCTGCGTACGCGTTCATCGATCGATGAGTGCTTTGTAGTTTTAAATTGTTAATGGCTCACACACACCCAGGTACATATACTCGTGTTTTTGGTGGCACTAATAACCGTTGACATGGCATTTAACTTTAAACTTGAACTCTCAAATTACAAGAGCCAACTCAAGGCAGCCTAAAATTACCTAAAATTGCTGCGATTTATGTAGCTGTGGAAAAATGTCAATGACATTTACGTTGGGTCAAATATAATCGCTAAAGTGGAGCAGTTGTTTTCCAACTTTTTTCTAGCTTTCCTTATGCCATTATGCATTTATGGCTCAAGCTGCAATAATGTAAGTAGATGATAGCGATTTTAATCATATGTTGAAGATGTAGGTGAAGACGAAGTGCAAGTGAATATGAAGATGAAGATAAATATAAAGATGAAGATGTTGAAAATGAAGATTGAAGATGATATAGAGGAATATAAAAATGTAGGTAAAGATGAGAATTAAGGTCAAATTTAAGATGAAGATTTTCGAAATAATGTTACATTTATTCTGCCCAATGCCAGATCGTAAAACTTTTTTCTGAATATTTTCTCTTGGTTGTTTGTTCTTTTCTTAACAAGTTGATCTCTGGCCCGATGAGAGTGCAAAATCAACTACCCTTGTTTAATCGTAATAGCTAGTGTTGCCAATCAGATTTTGAATAATATTTTGTAATAATTATTCTTTGTAAATAAAATTGTATGTTTATTGGAACTAAATTGTATAACTTAATTAAAAAAAAAATAAAAATTAAATTGTAAATATGTTCGTGGAATCTTGAGTTTTCAAGTGGACTTTTTTGTTATTGTCTCTAATAACTACATACATAATATTGCCATATATTGAGTGTTAGAGTAGAGCAAAGAGAAAAAAACAAAGGCAAAAGCAAAAACAAAGCTAAAGACCATAACAAAGACAAAGTTTCCCTTCTTTCTTGCTGTCATGATCCCCGGAAAGAGCGCTCTGGGTTTACGACTCAATTTTAATTTTATCTCACCCCTGACATTATAATTGGAAAATATTCTTCTTTTACACGATTTTATTTGAAAATTGGAAGGAATAACTGATTTTTTTATATGTGATTTTTACGCCCTTTTTTGCTTGAGTTTTTTAACCTTCAACGAACTGTGTAAAATAAGACTTGATTTGGTTTCTTGTTTGTATGTAAAAGCATAAACAGACGGCACCGTTGATCCGGATCAACTCGGGAATTAACTGCTTAAGCTTTTAGACATACACAGATCTCAGATTAAGTTTTTTTTTCGTTAAATTTCTTTTAATACGGATTCTGTGCTCCATATTTGTGACAGAGATCTTTATCACCTCCGCCGAATCCTTTATAATTTTGAAACTGGAAAATTCATTCTCATCATGCTTATATCACAATTGGCCGTATGAATAAAAACTAAGCAATCGCTTTTTCTTAAAGTTTCAGACCTTTCATTAGATTTATTCAAGTAAATTTAAATAAATAGTCTGAAATTTTAAGGAAAAGTATTTGCTTAATTTTTCTTCTCATGGCCCAATATACCTACATATCTATCGTTAGTATGGTATGGAAACTGAAATACTGAAATACAAAAAGTCTTCACTTTATGGATCGGTTATGATGCTTTTCATAAAATTATAAGTCCCCACATCGTTTTATCCAAAAAAAAATCCTGGTTACTTGTGGCTTTTTTGCATTTTAGCGACAATGTGAGACACACATTTTCCATACTATACTAACGATATGTACACATGTCTTTAAAATTTCTCACTAGTAAATTAGTTGCGTTCAACTTTTCACCGTCCTTGTAATTAAGAGATTTCCTTTTATTTTCACATTACAACTGCATGCTGATTAAGTTTTTCAACAATTGCTGGCGGCGCCTTGGAATCGTGTGTGCAATTCTTCGATCTATGCAAATTGGCGCAAATAAAGTTACTCCACCATGGCTAATATGGCCATAATGAACATTAGAGTAGGACAAATGACTGCAAGTTTGCAACTTAAGTCTTTTGTTTAAGCTGGAGTACTGCTGTTTGAAGTAAATGCACATACCGCTCTAAGCAATTGCATATCGCACGACTTTTAACTCCTAACATGTAAGAGCTGTAAAAAAGGCATATGTTAAAATCTCTGTATAAGCAAATGAACATATGTATGTATGCATGTATGTTTATGTACGAACATATGAGATACTCGTACCGAAATGGACTTTTTTTGCATTTTAGCTCGTATGCATTTACATACATATGTATGTTTCTTTGTACGTTCACATTGTTGCATATGCAAATAAACACATAGTTTGTATCTCAAATACTTATTCACGTTGCCCCGATGGCAAAATAAAATGGAAATGTTTACCTTTAATTGTAAGTAGCGAGTTGCAAGCTCGCCTTTTTGCCTACATACATATATGTATATATACACTTGGGATCAGCTAATTAAGCCAGCAACATTTTGATCAATTTCGAGTTTATTTTGTATGGAAAAAAATTTGTAATGCAGTCAGAAAAAAAATTATTAAAAATCAACGCGATTTTTTAGCAACTTAAGACATGCACATTATTACCATAGAATTTAATGGGTTATTAAACTGCATACTCAAAAAAATCTAACTGAAACTATGCGGATTTTTCATAATTTTTGCACAAAGTTTGAAATCTGCATTTATATGGTGTTTGTTATATAACGACCTAGACTTTTATGGAAAAATAATAAACATTAAATAAACGAAAGCAAAATAGCCAAAATTTATCAAAATGTTGCTAGCTTAATTAGCTGATCACAAGTGTTCATTAGACTGCATCACCAAAAAAAGTTGCAGTTTTTCCGCCTGGTTTATAAAATTTATTATATTTTAAGACGCCGACCGAAACAATTTTTATTTATAAAAAAATCCATTTTTGGAGGTATTTTCAAATCGGTCCAGCTCACGTATATCTTAATATTTTTCCGAAATATTTTGGCGGACGTCTTAAAATATAATAGATTTTATGATTCCAATGGCAAGACAGTGCCGATCTTTTTTTTTTTGTATGGAGAGTGATGCAGTCTAATATACATATATTAGCCGGCCACGGATGCGCGAGGCTTAGCCACGCGCTGAATGTATGCATATGTGTCTTTCCATGAAAATGTAAACCGAAAATGCAAGAAAATGAATTCAAACAGCTTTACACTACAGTGTTACTAGTAAAAATATTGTATGGGGGGAAAAATTTGTCGCGTACGTTATTATTTTTATTTTATTTTTTCAAATAAAAACTAACCAGAGATAATTTCTATTAAAAAATGGAAGGATTGTAAAGGTACATTTTTTAGCTTAGTTTAGGATTTTTTAAAGAAAAGAAAAACTCCCATGATTCGCAGAATTTCGCATATATGTAAATGTGCCTTAAAACCACTTCTTTTTCTGTCGCGTACGTTATCACCTTGTTTTGAACGGATATTTTCCACACCAAAGTTTCGAGGCTGCTTATATCTTTCTCAAACATAGTACCCTTGGATTGCAACATAACCGTAATCTTGTTTTTCAGTAACTTCTATTTTTGAGAGCTTTAGGTTTTTTCATAAGCGCACGAATCCATTTAAATTCTTAAATTTAATTAATTGGATATAATTGATAAAGAATTGAAAAGAATAAGACGTATGATACATATATAAGCAGACACTTTTGTACGTGGTTCTGGCCCTCAGCGGTATTACCATCGTGTATCAGTGGAGCGACGTTTGGACACATCAATGGAATATAACATACAAAGAGACATATATTAAAAGCAGAGGAATAACCTGGCGGTGGTGAAAACCAGCCAACCTACCCAAAACCCCCCAAAAAAAATTCAACGAACAGTGAAGATCTTATAATTTTTAAACAGGTGGTAACCCTACTAAGAAAAATAATACATTATTACACATCCAGAGGCTAAATCTTTTCATTTGACAGTGACGGTGCAGAACTCACGCCTACGCTTATTGGAATTGAATATAGTAATTTTCCTAACAGGTGGCAACCCTATTAAAATTCTAATTTAAAAAGGTCACTCTCTTATCGATACAGAATATATTAGAGGAAATCTCGTCAAAATCCGTTCAGTAGTTTTCGAGATTAGCGCGTACAAAGAATTTCGACTTTGCTTTATACTATGTACAACACTAGGGTGACCCAAAAATGCATGTGAAAAAGCAAAATCGGAATTTTTATGCTCACCCCCTAGGATTTTTTTATACAAAAAAAAATATACCTATGTATATTTTTTTATTTTGCAATCAAAAAATACTAAGAGGTCGCTCAAAGCGCTCAAACTTTGATAAATTTTCGATTTCAAAATAAAAAATAGTGGTATATTTTTTCGATATAGAACAATCCTAGGTGGCAAGAACATTAAAATTTTCACTTTACCTTTTTTTTGACCACCCTAATGTACATGCAGACACGTGTGGGTTACATACATATGTATATCCAAACGTTACATATGAATATTTCTTACTCTTTTGGTATACGCGCGTTCAACAGCTCAGTGGGTCAAAGCAAAAAGTGGTAAATAATTTGCGTACATACATACATACATATATAAAAATGAAAAAGAAAAAAGTTCGAAATGAAAATGAAATGAAGAAATTTGCGCAATCACATGAAAATTTTGTAGACAAGTACTTAGTTGATTGCTTTATTGTTATTAGTTTTTTTTTTTTGTAATTTCTAAGCAACAGCAAATTAATACTGAAGTTAAATATTGTCATTGTTGATATATGTTTGTACTCACTGCAACGAATGGAATGCTAAAGAAATACACAGAAAAAATTCCAAATTTCGCGTGCCTATGGGAAAAATTGCAAAATTGCATATTCAGGTGGCTTTGCTGATTTTTTACTCATACAGCGCAGTTATAATTTTTAAAAAAACATTGCACCTTTTGACTCAGCGCTCGCCCTCATACATAAATATGTAAACTTGCATTTACATGTATTGCGATATAATTTGCGTTTGTGGTGGGTCTCAGCTGGATATATGTAGTTAGTGACTTACTGTTTTGGTTATAGAAGCTGTTGTTATTGCTGCTGCTATTTTCTTTATTCCTTTTTGTTTAACACATTTATTGTTGTTTATTTGGCGGTGTTATCTATATACTGGATGCATATAGTGTGTATGTTTGGAAGTAGTCACACAAGCAAGTGGCACACACAACTTGTCCTGTTCAGTGAGTTAAAATATTTTTTTTGGCGCTGTTGTTGTTGTACAAACGAGTTCAATACCGAAGATGGTCTTAAGAGCAGCCGGAACGTGAGAATTGTGGGCTTTAAACGTTTAGCTTGTATATTATGGCTGTGAATGTAGGTCACACTTGGATGCTTTTAGGTTTTTGTTCTGTAAAGTTTAATATTTTCACTGTATGCGTTTAGGAAACTTTGCAATTACTCTCTTGAAATGCGTTTTGCTGTTGCAAAAGAAAAATTATGTTTTTTCGATATAAAACTCACGAAAAATTTAACGACTTTATTTAGTTCATTCAACACCTGTCATTGGGAAAAATAATTTTGCTTTTTATTAATGTTTTAATTTAAATATTTTCAATTTAACATTTTATACTTATTAAAACTAAAAATTGTTTTTAATTACATATTACAAGTAAAAAAATTTATATTCAAAATATTTTTGTTCAAAATTTTTAAATTTTAAATTAACTAACAAAAAATGTTAAATTTTTTAACACAGTAAGTACATAACTTATAAAAAAGCATTTTGGTTTTATTTCCAAAAACGACTTTTTAAAAACATACTTTTTTTTAATTTTCTAAAATATGATAGCAAAAGCAAAAAAAAATTCACATAATATGACACTTGAAAATTAAAAGCAAAAAGAAAGAGGAAAAAACTCAAAAAAAAAATTGTTCTGACATTTGTTGTAGCTTTTATTTTTTTATTAAAAAACCTTGATGAATGATATTGTATAATTTCAAACACTTGAAAACAAATATTTTAATATATCGTATAAAAAAATGTTTCCCAAAATTCTCATATTTAAGATTACACAATTCTTCAAACAATGTTTGAAAAACTGTTTATTTATTTATTTTAAACTTAATTTGATACACAGTTAGTTTGCGCAGTAATAAAGCAATTTATAGCACACACAATTTTGTTTGTATGTATATGTATTTCACTTTTAAAATTAAGCATTATTTTTTAATTATTTTAAATTAATTAAAACCTTAATTTTATTTGCGTTTTTAACACTCAATAAAAGAAAAAAAATCATATTTTATTTGAACACATTTTTAAATCATTCAAATGATAAAAAATATTTGATCTTCAACATTTGCAATTCTTCCTTCAATTCAAATCACTTACAAAAAACAACAACATAAATTCTTTAAATTTCCTTGTTTTACTACCACTCTCGTGCGCGTTTCGACCATCAGCGCGCGCTTGTTCGTATCGAACTGCTGTTCAGCAGCGCACAGCTTTTGCGCTCCAACAAGCAAACCCGCCAGCTGCAGCATCGCGCAAAGCCCCCCCCAATCAGCTGATGGCACTTGCGCGCATGCGCGAACTCTGCATTCAAACCAAGTAGCTAACATCAACAAACACTACACTAGCGCTCTGCAAGGCGCTGCAGGTTCGATGGCGGCCTGCATGCCAAACTCCCGCCGAAATTGCTGTTGCCTGACTTGCCAGCTGGTTTGAAGCGTTGCACATATTTATTGTTTCTATTTTTCTTAATAATCAGTTTACAAAACATTGTTTTACTTTTGCTTATTCTTTTCGCTTCGCTTGACGCTCGACTAGCAACAATAAACAAAACAAAAACTAAAAATAAGTGAGCAAAGCAAATAACTCAACAGCAACAGCAACAGGCAGCTACGGTGTTGCGGTGTTCAAAGTCTGCAAAATATTTGCCGCGTGGAATTTGGCGACGGCATTTTTGCTTTGTGCGTTGTTGTCGTGTTTTTGTTGTTTTTATGCAGTATCTTGCTTAATTTTTCTTTTCTTTCAACAAGCGATCGATGACGACACAATCATCACTCCGCTGCGCAGGCGCATTCGTTGATCGCACATAAACATACTTGCTCGGCTTTATGCTCACAAATCGTTAACAAAAACATTCTTCGTATGTTCGAAAGCATGTCCATTGATAGTGCGGGTTGTATCGTTTGATCCAATTGTACAACTCGTTTCGCCACATTCCGCTTGAAATTTAGCTCATTTGCACGGGATTTGTTTAGTTTGCAATTTCTAGAGTCAGACCGAAGTCAGATTTTTCGGCTGAAGGCGAACCGAACGTTCGGTCGTGTTCTTAAAAGTTAAAAAGTTATTTAAGTTAAAAGTAGTTAACTTAAGTTAAAATTTAGTGTATAAAATACATTTACAAAGTATTAAATCATACATAAATATGCACATTAGGGTGCTCATCGGATTTTTTTTTATTTCAAAACCTTACCCCAATTTCCTTCCTTTTTATGAGAAATATTGCCAATTTTTATAGATTTTTTAAAAATCGTTTAGAGGTCGCGACGTGTACTTTTAGGCCAGAAAGTACGGCTTTGTAGACCTATCAGTTTTTGAATGACTAGTTTTCATTCAATTTTAAAAATCGAACATGTTGTGAAAAGAGGATTTGTAGGCTTTTAAAATGATGTATAATAATCTATTGTCAGACTTCGATTGTTGGGAGTTTTCATCCGGCAAATAAAAAATAAAAAATAAAATATTTCTTAATTTTTTAAGTTTTGACCATCACTAATTTTCACAATTTCAAAATATATAGTACTATTTAAAATGAAATCTATTTTCAAATAAACTGATAACTCATTTATTGCAAAAACTGTCGAAGTTAGGCGACTTTTATTTAAATATATGTGTATGTACCGGACTCTCCGATTTTTTTTAGCAGTGTGGCTAAACAATTCATTAAATTTTATTAAAATTATTATTTATTAAAAATTGAGCATTTTTGCAAATTTTGCTCTTTAGCAAAAAATTATTTTTTCAAGAAATTTTAGGAAAATGGGGGTGGCATCTCATAAACTACTTCACCCATCCCGACTAAATTTCGTATACACATTGTGCATAGCCTCCTTGAGTGCCATATTGAAAAATTTTGAAATCTGATAAAGACCATGGGCTCCACCAACGTAACGGTAATTCCAACGCTACCTATATTTTAGGGGGAGTAGGTTTTGTCCGATTTCAAAAATATTCAAGACGATGCTTAAGGAGGCTAAACATAAGGTGTATACCAAATTTGGCCGAGATCGGACAAGTAGTTTTTGAGATGCGCTTATATCATATAAGTGGGCGGTGCCACCCCCACTTTCGTAAAATTTCTTGAATACCCACTTTTTTGCTAAAGGGCGGGTATATACATACATATATCAATTTTAAATAAATATGGATGAATGCCTTAGCCACACTGCTCAAAAAACCAGAAAGTCCGGTATATACCCAATATACATAAATTCAAGGCGTATTTGCATTTTTTTTTTTTGATTTGCCCTATGAAAACTTCCAGCAATTAAAGTTTGGCAATAGATTATTATACATCATTTTGAAGGCCTATAAATCCTCTTCTCACAACATGTTCGATCTTTAATATTGAATGAAAACTAGTCATTCAAAAACTGATATATCTACAAAACCGCACTTTCTGACCTAAAATGACACGTCGCGACCTCTAAATGATTTTTAAAAAATCTATAAAAATAGGCAATAATGGGGGTATCAAAAGGAAATTATTTTAATTAAATCGAAATTCAGAAATATTTTTGAATAGGGTTGCCACCTATTTTCCATCGTACGTTAGTTAAATTTTTTGTTTATAAAATTAAGATACAATATTGCTATTTATGGGTACTAAAAGAAAGCTCTTAAACAATTATTTGCCTATATAGTAAGTGTTACCCCTTAGGGTATTAGTGCAAGGTTGCCACTTATTTTCGGTTGTACAAAATTGAACTAAAATAATTTAATATGGATATCAATCGAAAGTCATTTTTGAGAATTTAAATCCAGGAATATTTTCCATGAGGGTTGCCACGTTTTTTTGTAGTACATACTTTTATCTTATTAATTTCATCGAACATATATATGATTGTATATATACATATACACTAAAAATATGTAGTCTCCATCCTGGCGTATTTTTAATATGGTAGCCACCTAATTTTTAATGTAAGATATTTATTAAGTTTATTAGATTTAAAAAGTCAACATTTTTTAAATTTACATTTGTCAGTTTCTGAATTTGATGTTTAAAAATACGAGTGACGAATATTTTTTCGCATGACTTTAAAACTCGGAGCGATAAAAATAAAAATGATGCCATCAACACAAATAAACTATAAGACAAATACATCACATGCAGATTCATGAGTGAGCCGAAGAATTTTTCAAAAAACCAAGGAAAATGTGAAAAATCTTCGTTTCATTGTTTTATAAGTAACATGTTTTTTTTTTAAATATAGGCAAAAATTTAATGCATTTGAAAATTTCACATTTTAACACTTTATTGCGCATACTTTTTTCTAAAGAACCCTTTTCCTAAACCCATATTACTAAACTATTATTCTTAGATTTGAGGGCGGAGGGGTTTAACGCCAAAAGCAAAAAGGATAATGCGTCTACTAGTACGTACTATTTAGATGCTGATAATAATAATGTCTAAATTGTCAAACGCATATAAAATTAAAAATATTAACACCTCCACGTTTGCTCGAAAGTAGCAAAACAACAAGTCTGACGCGCAAGCCGAGCCAACTCAGAAACTTTTGCACATTTCATTAAAGTGCAATTAGCCAAATTATCACTTGTAATCATTTTGTAATACCAGCGCAGCTACGCTAAATTTCCCACATAAACCCGCTGCACCAAGTCAGAGTTTTCCGTCGAAAATTGTGTAAAGTTAAAATTTTTCTGGGCAAGAAAAAGCCACCAACTGCAACGACCTTTGATTATGCCGACAGCTGCTGCTTTTATCTAATTTTATGGCTGAAGTGCAGTGCAGCGTGTCTTTGTGTCAGCCAAGTAGAGTCGTTGCTTTTGTTGTATGTGACCGCACGGCTTAAGAAACAACGGCAATGGCCACTTCCATCAGCAGCGAAGTTTGCTGCATTAAACTGCTTTTGATATTTTTCAAGGAAATGTAGAGGTCCATATAATCACAGTCATGGTGCCAATTTATGCTGAACTGCAGTGGCTCATTTGTAGTTAAGTTGAAAGATTTTGATACTGCATTACGTTCAACGCTGGTGAGTATATTAAATTGAAGTTTCGAAGTGGATACACTGTACTTAGTACTAAAAAATTTAGTTGTCATCATCATATGAGCTGAGTAAGTGCAAAAAACTTCATACTTGGTATTTAAGTTGCAAATGTTAGAAAGATAGATTACGTAATTTTCGGTAAAAGCGCATTACTTCGTATCTCTGTAATGTGTAGTAGTTGGGTCTTCCCAAAATACATACACACATAAATCCGCTAAAATAAGTACATATATCGCATGTGACCCACTTCGGCATGGAATATACATAGATACATACCACATAATTCGTTTTGTGTGTACATTAATTTATGCGCCTGAAGATTTTCATTTGAATAGCTTTTTTACGACTAGCGTACGTGAACATGCTCGAGTACGCAAGCGCACTCGCACTAATTGTCGCTTGGGTGCACCGGCAACAAACTGTTTGACGCTTATAACACGCTGCAAGATGACGTGCTCAGCTTGTTATGGGTAATTTGTTTTGGGGACAGTAACTCATTTGTTAGAAGAAAAGAGTACTGATAGGAAATTAACCAAACATCTACTCCTAGTAAGTAGATACCCTATGGGGAAAATCTCTAGTTCTGAACTGGTGCGCTTCTAGTACATTTAGACCCAGTACAGGTTCGCGATAAATCTCTTTTGCATGCAAGCAACTGGCGAATTTAACATGGCGATGTCCTTGGAAGTGTCAATTGCCCCCCGCTGCATCCCTTTTTCGATAGTTCTGAACTCGTCCTAAATTCTATAGTTCAGAACCAGTTCTAAAATCGACAGACGAAAGAAAAAAGTATCATGAATTTTCAATCTTTTTGCTTCTTCCGTGTGTGCGATTTTAAGTAATTTTGGAAGAAATATGTTTCAATTTGAAATTAAATTTGTTTGAATGATTGTAAGAAATGTACGTTTACATATCTTTAGCTGTAGTTCAGTTTGCAGAGGTGCTCGCTGTTATTTCTTAGATTCCAGACGGTCCCAAGATGTTGAAATGTTAACATAAATTTTAGTTTTGTATTACCAGGCTATGAAAAAGCATCTGCGAAGCACAGAATAGAAGCGTATATGAACGACACATATCTATGTAAAGTAAACAAGCCCCCCGCTGCATGCCTTATTCGATAGTTCCGAACTAGTTCAAAGTTCGACAGATAAGATCTAGTTCGTTCTGCATCCCTTTTTCTATAGTTCCGAACCAGTTCTAAATTCGTCACTTTAGATATAGATTTCTAGTGAAAAAAACTGAAAAAAATTAGTACCACTTTTCGCCGATTTTGTACTGGTGGGGATCTAGTTCCTATCGGGCGAGTTCCTTTTTGACGACAAAGACCTAGTACGGAACTAGAAATTCGATTCACTAGTCCGCGGTTTCCCTGCAGGGTAAGTAAATGAAATTGAGTACATAGGTTTTTGTGAGAAGGGGCTAACATTTCTTAAAGTACACACAGTTACCGCAAGTAGAGGAAAAACCAGGTCTAGCCGATGTAGTTCTGATCAAAGAGCCATAGCTCAGCAGCTGCATTGAGAATTTTTGGGATCGGAGCGAGCATTATAAGCCAAAATTCCATCAATAAGGTGCCCTTGGTCTTGTAAGATTTCACGCTTTCTTTTCTGAGCGCTTCAATCAAGCACCATTTTTTTATCATGGTGTGAGCGAATAGGAAGTGAAGGTTGCAAAAATCAAGCGATGAGCCCTTAGCTGTGGCAAACTATTCACCATTAGCTTTGGCTTCGTTTTTATCTTCATTTTCCGCAAATTAAGTCCAAGATGCGAAAAGCTAATCGAACTTCGTGCCGGCAAATTCTGCGGAAATATGGAAGGCAGCTTGAAGAATATTTCTCTCAAGAAATCCTGTTTCCCTGGTGTATTCGGGTTCGTTAGCATCAAATCATTTTACTCCTTGAATACTGTAGACATCGACGGCATCATAACTGCTGAGCTGCAGAAGCCTGCGGAGAATTCATGTCGCCTGCTGACACCTATCAACGCGAGCTTCTTAGTGAAACCCTAAATAAAAAAACTGTAGAACGTGTTGACAGCTACTTTCATAATTGAGGCAGGCAGTTCGTCATTTTTATCCTCTAGTAATTTTAGAGCAATCACTCTCACCTCGCTGCTTTAAAATAATTTGATTGGAGCTGCACATATGAAAAGAAACTGAATGCTCAAAGGGCAGATCGACAGAATAAACTCTACGCTCAATTATAAACATCATCGAGCATCCCTTCCATGTCTTCCTTTTTGCCTGAATAACCTTTTGCCTGAGGCAAGGTATACCAAATAAACTGGAAGTCAAAGCGGATCGTGGAAGAATGAGTAGAAGTACCCCTTGAGAGTTCTTACGCCTCTACTTTTTATCGGTGTTATCAACTACCTGCTAGGTACTACGGAAATGGGCGCTTATTTAAGGGAATCTCTATGAAGTCTTTTAAGGATTCATGAAGTGGTTGAAAACTGGGCTACCAATTGACCATTATGTGTGAATCCTAACAAGTGGAGAACATTATTTTCACTAGGAGATATAAATTCTTAATACTTCCTGAGAGGGTGAAAAACATGGGCAGCAAGCCATCCTGGGAAGCATTTAGCCTTATCCTGCTGTAGAGGAACTATTGGCAATCTCTCTGGCATCTCACCGAACACGATTTATCGGCTCTGTGTAACCCTATATAAGGCAATTTTATTGTATTGTGTCGATTTATAGAGCAGAAGATGTTGCAAAAAGGTTTTGAAGCGATATTAGTCTTAGTGTTTGGGTTTCTATCAGGCACTTCGCAGTGGAGGATTCTGTCAGAAGTGAGAGTTTGGCGTTATGCCCCCCTCAGACCAGCACAAACTCGCAACATTACAAAATAAAAAATAATAATAATAATAATTAACAGCAATAAAATGAAATAAACTGAAATAAAATAACACAACACAAAACAATCTGCAATAAAATAATATAAGCTGCATTACAATAATAAAAATATAATAAAATAAAAAGGAGTAAAATTTTATAAACGCCACCAAAATAAAAAAAAAGAAATAAAATACAGTAAACTGCAATAAAATTTAGTACACTGCAATAGAATAACATAACAACATTACCTAAAATATTATAACATATAACGTAACATATATGTATATATCGTATCATCACAAAATATAACGTGACATGTCATATAATATAACAGAACATAACATAATATAAAACATTACAAATTTATATTATACATATCAAAAAAGATTAAAATATGTATTTAAATCTAAAAAAATATTAGTCTTTACCAATCTGAAGAAATACTCAATTCGCAAGAAAAACTTTGCAAACTTAAAATTTGGGCTTTATTACGATTGCCTTTATTGCTCCTGCTTACTCCACTTACAGACAAAGCAAAATCACTGATGTAAGAGTGCAGAAAACAATAACAAATGTGCTTAACATTCGCAAGTATATATGTACATATGTATGTATATACATACTTGATACATAAATGGGTACATATGTATGTACATTTGCGCAGAAATTGCACATAACTAAAATAAACAGATAATAGCAAAACCAAAAATGCAAGAAATCAGCAGCCACTGAAAGTAAAATCAGCAGAAATATTCCAAAACGAGCAAAGCAAAGCGTATGAACACAGGGTTGTGTGCATGCGCAATCTTACAGCCAGCCAACCCAGTCAAAACGTGAAGATGTAGATGTAAATTGAAAGTACATACATATGTACGTGCGTACTAATGTGTGCACAGGTTATACTCATAGGTACTCTTTGATACAAAAACAAACAGAAATGGATGCTTCTTCAGCTGTGTTAAAAAAAAAAATGCTGACTTATTTTGGTATCGCATGTTATCTGTGAGGAAAATTAATATTTAGCTTTTGTGTATATTTATGATGTCGCATGGCTTCAGCGATGACGCAATGGGCGCCAATAGCCCAGTACACGTACATACATATGTATTCTACAATTTCTCCCAAGTGCGACAATTCATCTTTCTTTTCCTAGATTTATGAAAAATGAAATGGTTTTTTGTTTATGCGGTTTATCCGGTAATTTAATCTTCTTTATTCGTACTTGCATACTTTTTTAATTCCTTTCACATAAAATTATTAAATTTTTTAATTTTTAATCTCTTCATTCCTCTCTCTTCCGCAGCTTGAATAACATTTTTCGGGTTTGCAGTTAATTGTGCCTTTCTTTTTTAATAACGCTATGCAAAATACCATCATTAGCGCAAATGATCATTTTTTCTGCATTTGAAATGCTTCGTATTTCATAGTGAAATTTGTGATTTTCTTAAAGTCATTAATTTCACTAAAGACTTGTGTGATATGACACTTATTACTTGCATTCACCGCTTGTCATATTTAATTAGCCAGAAATGTATGGGGTGTGGAGTGTTGTTAGTGACACTCATTGTCTTAGAGGAGAAATTTTAATTGTTTTTATAAGATATTCCACTACTTTTTGAATGAATAAAGTTGTAAGAAGGTTTTGTTTTTACAAATATTAACACATATACTTAAATGGTTATTTGTGTTTTTTTTTGTTGGTTCGTTTTTTTTGCGTCCTTCTTATAAATAATAATGGCTTTGATGGCGCCCGATATGGCTTAGTGGTTAGATGTGCATTCTACAACTCCGTAAAACCTGGCCCTGGCAACATCTAAATTAAAAAAAAAAACGTTTTTTCTAACAACGCTCGCCTTTCGGCAGGCATTGACAAACCTCCAAGTGTATTTCTGCAATGAAAAACCTTCTCACAAAATCAATTTGCAGTTCGGAGGCGGTTAAAGTGAGACCGCAAAAAAAATAATAATAATGAGTTCTATGAGTTCATTTTGATGTTTTAACCCTACCTTTTCTTATACTTTCTAAGAAATCCTTATCTGTAGGCCGAATCCATTTGGCAATTCTAATCAAAAACTTCCTACAAACATACATGTTTGTAATCGCCACCTTGCTCGGTGTTATGCTTTTCGCTTTACGCTCCGCTCGACTACAGTTTTAACCGAATCGTCTTTAATAGTCTAATCATTTATCTCTAAAGTTCTAATGGGTTTTGCCAGTGCCTTTCCTTGACACAATTAATCGGAGCTTATTTTTTCTTGTGGCGATTGATTGTAATTGAGAAAAAATCTAAGGCTAGTCTATTCCTGCAATGGGGTATAGTCGTTGCTCTGGGTATGCAGTTACAGTTGCATGGCTATACTCAATCCCGACTCTTGCGTCCTCGTTCGCGCACTCTGGGCAACGTGAGCAACCCATGTGCGAAATGCGGTAACCAATCCGAGTGGAGCCTTGGGTCACGGCAGAAAGAGAGGGAGCTTCGGTGGGGCCACTCCGACTTATTCGGTTTAAGGGCTCACTGAAGTCTGCAGCGTCTGTTTACCAGTAAGTGCGGCTGCAAGCGGGTGTCTGCTTGGAGCAAGCGGCTCGCTATATAAACGTGTATTTGGTTGCGAAACCACCCCCGTCCCAGCAATGGGTTGTGCGCTGGGTTTGGGACAAGCCACGTAAAAACCCCTTCCAGTGAAGAAGCGAAATAATGCCTCGGATGAGACCCCCCCTTATGATGACGACCACGGCAAACGTTTAAAGGACTACGATTTAAGGGCATGCACCTGGAATGTCCGGACCCTTAATGGGGAAGGTTCCTCTGCCCGGCTGGTTGATGTCCTCGCAAGGACAAAAGCTGACATCACCGCCATCCAAGAAATGCGTTGGACGGGGCAAGGCAAGCAATGTCTGAGGCCTTGCGACGTCTACTACAGCTGCCATGTAAAGGAGCGCAAAGTCGGAGTTGGATTTGTGGTGGGAGAGGGACTCCGTCGCCGAGTACTGTCGTTCACCCCGGTGGACGAGCGTCTAGCCACAATCCGCATCAAAGCGAGATTCTTCAACATCTCGCTCATCTGCGCCCATGCCCCGATGGAACAGAAGGATGAGGCATCCAAGGATCTCTTCTATGAACGCTTGGAGCGCACGTACGAGCGCTGCCCCCGTCATGATATCAAAATCGTGCTTGGCGACTTCAATGCCAGGGTGGGCAAGGAAGGGATCTTTGGAACCACCGTCGGAAAATTCAGCCTCCACGACGAAACGTCCGACAACGGATTGAGGCTGATCGACTTCGCCGGGGCCCGAAATATGATAGTATGTAGTACTAGGTTCAAGCATAAAAAGATCCATCAAGCTACGTGGCTGTCTCCGGATCGAAAAACGAGAAACCAAAGCGATCATGTTGTGATAGATGGAAGGCACGCTTCCAGTGTTTTAGACGTACGCACACTCCGAGGTGCAAACATCGACTCGGACCATTATCTTGTTGTAGCCAAGATACGCATCCGCCTCTGTGCAGCAAAAAATGTGCGCCCAAATATGCAAGGAAAGCTTAACGTTGAAAAGCTACAATCACAACAGACAGCCAGCGCTTTCGCTACTCGACTCTCATACCTGGAACCACATTTCCCGCTCATTAAGTACCGCCGCCGAAGACGTAGTCGGATTTCAGCGAACCCGAGAGAACAACTGGTACGATGAGGAGTGTCAGGAAGCTGCAGAGAAAAAAGATGCCGCCTACAGGGCCACGCTGTGATCGGGCGCAACGCATGCTATGTGGGACCGCTATAGGGGTCTGAAGAGGGAAGCGAGACGTATTTGCCGCAATAAGAAGAGAGATGCTGAGATAGGTGAGTGCGAAGAGCTTTAAATGCTGGCCGACAGGAAGAATGCCCGAAAATTTTACCAGAGAGTTAGGCGACTTACGGAGAGTTTCAATCCCGGGCGTACTCCTGTAAGAACAATTATGGCGACCTTGTAACTGATGTCTAGAGCATACTTAAATTATGGAGGGAACACTTTTTCGCCCTACTAAATGGTAGCAGCACGGAAAGTTGTGGAGAGGAAGAACCCGAGCCCGCAGTCGATGATGACGGAGTCGACGTTCCACCGCTTCACTATGACGAGGTACGTATAGCAATAACGCGGCTGAAAAACAACAAAGCTGCTGGAGCTGACAGCCTGCCAGCTGAGCTATTCAAGTACGGCGGCGAGGAGTTGATAAGGTGCATGCATCAACTATTTTGTATTTTGTATATTTGTAGAATTAGCAACGGGCTTTTTCGTGCTTATTCGTGCTTTTATGAAATTTTATTGAACGCCCATGCACGCACGAGTTCGTGCTGAGAGCAAATATTCCGGCGCGTACCCGCGGGCTTACGGGGGGGCCCGCAGGGCCCCTGCCAAAAACCCGGCCCGTGCCCATCTCTAATCTAGGTTAAAGAATTCAAAATTTAATTAGAAGAAAATCCTTTTTCTGAACGCGCGGATTTTGTTTTTACCATACTAATATTACCTTAAGGAGAGAAGGAACTAAAACTTTTGAGAAAAATTTTTTATAGTCAATTCAAATATCTTAAATTGCGGATTTAAACAGTTTGTAGAGGATTTTTTAGTTCATCGTCTAGTTTATATAAGTATATGGGCAAATATAAGTGTTGCCGGAGCAATGAATTCGAAATATATGTACCTTATTTTGGTTGTAGAATTTTTTTCGGCACTTAAGTTTATAAAATTCGTTACGGCAATAAATGCTCAACTTAAAAAAAATATTTAGCTCTTCATTTTAGCTACTATTAGTATTATTTAGCTCTTTTTAGCTCTTTTTTCGACCGATTAAGCTGCAAAAGAAAATTTTTCTGGCAACTTTGCTTGTGGACAGCTTGCTTATTGGCTACGAAAGGGATTTTTAAAGAAAAGATCCATGAAACTATTAGGTGGGCGTTTCGTGGAAAATGCGTCTGATGGGGAGATGGTATTCACTTTAGATTCGTCTGCATCGTTTAGAAATTCGTCATCGTTAAGAACTACGTTTGTTAGTTTCCAGTTCTACTGTCATGAAAACGATGTCGAAGTTTTGGCTTAAAACGACTTCAATTACCGACTTCTGAGTTCAATCATTGTTCGGTTTATAATAATGTCATTAATAGCGGCTTAATTTTTAGGTCCCTCTTAGCACTGCAGGCGGCTAAAGAAGTCCGCCGCGTGACATAGCGAATTTATGTTGCTGCTTTAGAAAATATGCTTCTTTTGCAGAGTGAATGGCTTTACTAAATAAATCTTAATCTATTTTTTAACCGACTTCCAAAAAAGGAGGAGGTTATCAGTTCGTCGGAATATTTTTTTATTAACCGACTTCCAAAAAAGGAGGAGGTTATCAGTTCGTCGGAATATTTTTTTATTTTT
>NW_023458567.1:22530683-22534241 GCF_013731165.1 Rhagoletis pomonella | reverse complement strand
AACAGTTAAACAGTTGTATAGCTCAGTAGGTAGCGCTTCTGACTTTGCACGGCGATGATTCGTGTTCGATTCCTACTGAAGTCTAGAAAAAGAAATCTGACGAGGACATGTGGTGATCCCCGAAATAGCTGCTATAACTTCTACCGCTTAGACTTTGTTGCTTTTTCAATTTTTTTTTACATTTTACTTGCACACTCGTACAGTAAAAATACAGTTTTCAGTTATATCAGCAACTATAAATTTCCAGCTATATATCTGCTATAAAAGTAAAGTCAAGATGTTTATTGTTTAGGCAAAAACTTATTACCTACAGCTTAATTGTCGTTAGTGACATTTTGCTCCTAAGGTGACTCTAAGTGTACCTAAGATCACCTTTTGCCCCTTCTTTTATGTGTTTAGGTAATTATGCAGACTGCCTATAAGGAAATTTCCATAAAAGAGCGGAGTTAATGAGAGTTTAAACAAAAAGTATATAGGTATTTAAATAGGCTCTTAACCAAATTTTAATGAAATTACCTGTAACCGTAACTCAAAGTTTCTGGGTTTTAATGCTATTTTACTGTGTCAGTCAGTGGTCATTGCGGGTTTGGTGACATGAGTACATATGTACGTGTTTAACACCAAACGTCGCCGGATGGTATTCGGTACATACTCACAGCGCATCACGTCGCCGCACTTCACAATCTCGGCAAACAGCAAGCAACCTGCCTAACCTGGCATTTGACAGCCGCTGGTGTTTTAAGTATTTTATTTTCATTCATTTTTCTTTTTCTCTTCTATCACTATTCGTTGTTTGGTTGGTAGCATTTGGCATTTCGCCCATTTTGGGTCTTTAACTGCTGTACTTTTAAATGCTCGCTGGTATTTGTTTGTCGAATGTGTGTCAAGGTTGTGATAATAATAAAAATTAAATAACCACTGTAAATGCACTTTGGGTGTCGATTTCAATTTGAGTTTTGTAATTGTTTTCCAAATCTATCAACACTAAATGGATTTTCGGGTATGAGAATGCAATTAACAGTGCCTGGATACGGCTGCGAAAATGCGAAGATCAATGTTATACAAATTGCGCAAAATCATATCGATATTTAACTATTTTATTATTACTAAATATTTTCAAGGGGACGCTAAGTAAGTATGGTTTTTACCAAAAAGGCTTAGTAATGTGGGCAAGGTCGGTCCAATAGTTCATCGATCGGCAATCGTACTTCTGGCCAAATAAATGTTTATAAAAATTAGAAATAATTAAAATAGCATGTTGGTAGCAGGAGGTTGACAAGAAGCTGTTAGCTGATGCCGAATATCGTTCAAGGCTTCTGAAAGAAAAAACTAGAAATATATTATGTGTGTTGTGTCACGTTATCAACTGCACTGCACATTTTCCTTACAGCGGATACCACATTTTTCAAATATCACCAAGTTATTCAAGTTAAACCAGTGATCCCGATTACTTATGCTAAGTGAATTGTATAGGCCTAGTTTGATAGGCCTGATTGATATCGTGCGTGTTCCCTTCACAACCTCAATATGTATTTGATTTGATTGAGTGTATTATGGACAAATGGGAATTGTACCTCCTGAAGTATCCGTATGAAGGTATAGACTTCGACTCTAATGGGACGCGTGAAGAGTTGGCAGTGATGTTGTTCTTGTGCCGTTTGTCTAACCTGTACTATGCACATTCTACATGAACGTTTTGCAGATATGGTTACCTCTCGTAGAGTTGAGGTGAATCAGCCAACATATCGTTTTATTTGTCACCGCTAGTCTCTTTCCTGTGGCGTTGCATAAAGTCGCAGGTCTGTGCCAGTTATTCGCATTCGATCGATGTTCTTAAAGTTAACATAACCCAGGCCATCGCTAAAATTCAGTCAGGTGAATGTATACGGCCGGGTGACTGAAAGTTGGACAATTATGAACCGCGCGGCTATAAAAAGCCGTGGCGGACTTTTAAACGGTTTTATATTCCGTACATAGGGGCATTCGAGCGCCTTTCACATAAAAAAGATTTCTCTTAATTTCAAGATCTACCCGCCTTTATTGGAAAACCCTTTATTTGAGGAGGAAGCTAGTCCTCGAAAGTCTTAGAATATTATTAAGGGTCGCAGGGTCATCTTGACAAAGCGCCTTTCAGTTCCGATATACTGATCGTAAGAACGATAAGAGCATATTGTGAGCTCTGCTGTTACTTCTTCTTCCTCACTCAACCTCCGCAATGACCCGTAATACATCCTGTAACTATTCTAAAATTTTGCCTACTGGAATTACTTATGAAATAAGCAGGGCCTAAGTACAAGCCCGGTTCAATCCAACATAAAAAACAAAATTTCTTTCTAACGGCGGTCACTCCTAGGTAGACAATGGCAAACCTCTGTGTGTGTGTCTCCGCCATTAAAACAGCTTCTCATAAAAATACAATCGCCGTTCGGAGTCGGCGTACAACTGTATGACCCTCCCCTTCGTGTAACAACATCAAAGCGCACGCGCCAAATCGGAGGAGAAGCTCGGCCAAACACTAACATATGTGTAAGCGCCAATCTATCAATATTATTATTATGTATGCATGTTACCAAACATATGTATACGAGTAAATGTGTATTGTAGAAATGACGAACTTCCTGTACATCGAATCTGCTAGAGCGCAACATATCAACTCAATATGTCGATGTATCAAAAGCAGTTTGTTGCTGTAAAAGCATAACCAAAATTTACAAGTTGGATTTTATTGTTATTAAAAGGGAGCAGGGAAAATCTATTAGGTTAAAAAAAAAAAAAAAAAAAAAAAAAAAAACAGAGAAAGGTAAAAGAGAAGCAGAAAAGCAATGCACTGAAGCAAACTTAACGTGGTCATCGATATTTATAGTTTGTATAGAAAAAATACTAAAGGAAAGGCAATGACAGCTGAAAAGAAAGAATTGCGCAAATATTTAAGGTAAATATTTCACATATTTTATACCCATCAAGTAAATACATAAATGAAACTAAACTTGAAAATCATTTTTCGTTGTGAGCAGTAAGAATTGATTGCCGAGGGAAGGTGTTCAAAATGCCTATTTATCTTCAAAGATATTCAATATGTAATATGCCGCTCACTCAGGAACCACTTCGCATAACTTTCTACGCCGCTTTACTTCACTAGTCGATATTACCTTTACAGTATGATATCCGACAATTGGGCCTTTTACATTCTCGAGTAGGCGCCGGTTATGATGTCAGCGCGAACTATCAACAAAAAAAAAACCCTAGTCCGTCTCGTCTGCATTAGGTTGTCGTACATGCTGTCAGGATCCGCTGGTTTTGCCTAGTTTGTGTAAATATTTCGTGAAATACACTTAGTTGGTTTGGAGAGAAGCCGGTTTCGGTATTCGTTGTCAGTTCGATATTCTGTTTCGAAGGGAATGTGATTAATTGTGAATACCTTGACTTCAGTTTTTTCTTGTCGCCCATTCGAATTAATGTGGTTCGACCTATTATGGCCTGGTCCTGAGTTTTTTCCTAAATGCGCGACAGCTATGTACTACCCTGTCCACCTTTAGTTCATACACTTCAAACTTTTAG
>NW_023458567.1:22528929-22530583 GCF_013731165.1 Rhagoletis pomonella | reverse complement strand
GGTAGTACATACATATATCGTCGATATTTAGTATGCCATCGTCTGGTTAGAGGAATAATCTATTTATGTGCGATTTCAAGGAAAGAAAATCCTTGTCTTGTTATTCATATATTTCAGCAGCCAAATTGGCATTCCAAATGAGTGTGAAACTGAGAAAACCAATTTCTGTACCACCAACAGTGAGTTCAGTCGTGGGAATGCAACAAGTTCTAGGCATATTAGGCACCTTCCTTAGGGCATATCATCGTTTAAAGTACAAAACCGCGTATCGTCGTTCTGCAAAACCGCGTAACTGGCATTAGCTGCCAAAAATTGGATTTGCTCACACAAGCTCTTGGCTCAATCCTTATCCATTCGTCCTGAAATATACTGGTCAGGTATGCGATTGCTTTATAAAAAAAGAGAACCATTTTGAAATATCAGTGTTTTTACTCTCTAGAAGATAATTTACATAATTCGCATACGCGGTTTTGCATTTTGTTGATACGCGGTTTTGTACTTTAAACGACGATATGCAGAGCCGTTTCAATGTGGTTGGGAATTGTTTCGTCATGTGGCGCTGTTATGCAAGTTACCAAATCACCTGTATAGCATCCATGATCCGCAAAGGAGAAAATTTTACCCCACTAATGGCAACACCGCGGGGTTGTATTCGATTATGTTGCCCCTCCTAACTAACACTGGATCTCATTTATCATTTTCGATTTATACTTGTTTTCGAAAGACCTTCAAATAAGAAAGGACCAACGGTCTATCTTTTTAGACTCCTGTGCTTGTTTGTGTTTTTCAATTATCCTCCGATATGTAGCAAATTTTTTCTAGCTCGAATTTTTCATTTAGGATGACTTCTGTGATGTGTTGAGCTAAAATTTTCTTCATGTTTTTTATGAGAAAATAGCTGAATGAATTGGTCGGTATTACGAATGTAATTATTCTGGTATTCAGCATGCTACGCTGTGTAGAATTTTAGAAAGGACATGGGGCTACATACATATGTATGTGATTAATACCCTGTCGAATAAGATATGTATATGGGCCAATTGGGCATAAAGCCCATTGTACTAAGGCTTTTGGAGGATTACTGATTTTGAGAGGCTACGAGTTTTATCACAAATGTATCGCCAGCTTACTCTCTTGCATTTTTACGAATTGTTTTAGGCTGTTGGATAAGTTTTCAACGATTTCCAATCACCCCCAATCTTTGTCCTATTGAATAGTAAGTGCCGATGTAAGTTCAGAAAGGTTGACTATGTTAGTTCGTTAAAAGATTGTTACGGCAGAAAGCAGGACGGTCGCTGAGCTGAGTGTTCGACTACGGTAAATGTAACATATTTCTAGTTTTATCTATCCGACTACTTAGAGGTCTGTAAGAGGCAATAAACTCCTTCGCATTAAAGACTTCACAATTTTTCATATAAAGAAAAAAAGTATGAAAAATTAAGGAAACTTAAATTTATAACTATCGTTTGCAATTAGAGAAACAGCAATGAATGATTGAACACAAAAAATAGCAATACAATTGGTTTTCATAGCGAGGTTTGTGGCTGGTCACCAATAAAATAACCACAGGTAAAACAGTAAAGAGCAAAAAAAAAACACACACCAATGTGACTTATTTTTATGGCATCACTCAAAACAAGTAAAGAAAAGTAAA
>NW_023458567.1:22527337-22528829 GCF_013731165.1 Rhagoletis pomonella | reverse complement strand
GGTAGTACAAACATATATCGTCGATATTTAGTATGCCATCGTCTGGTTAGAGGAATAATCTATTTATGTGCGATTTCAAGGAAAGAAAATCCTTGTCTTGTTATTCATATATTTCAGCAGCCAAATTGGCATTCCAAATGAGTGTGAAACTGAGAAAACCAATTTCTGTACCACCAACAGTGAGTTCAGTCGTGGGAATGCAACAAGTTCTAGGCATATTAGGCACCATCCTTAGGGCATATCATCGTTTAAAGTACAAAACCGCGTATCGTCGTTCTGCAAAACCGCGTAACTGGCATTAGCTGCCAAAAATTGGATTTGCTCACACAAGCTCTTGGCTCAATCCTTATCCATTCGTCCTGAAATATACTGGTCAGGTATGCGATTGCTTTATAAAAAAGAGAACCATTTTGAAATATCAGTGTTTTTACTCTCTAGAAGATAATTTACATAATTCGCATACGCGGTTTTGCATTTTGTTGATACGCGGTTTTGTACTTTAAACGACGATATGCAGAGCCGTTTCAATGTGGTTGGATCTCATTTATCATTTTCGATTTATACTTGTTTTCGAAAGCCCTCCAAATAAGAAAGGACCAGTGGTCTATCTTTTTAGACTCCTGTGTTTGTTTGTGTTTTTCAATTATCCTCCGATATGTAGCAAATTTTTTCTAGCTCAAATTTTTCATTTAGGATGACTTCTGTGCTGTGTTGAGCTAAAATTTTCTTCATGTTTTTTTATGAGAAAATAGCTGAATGAATTGGTCGGTATTACGAATGTAATTATTCTGGTATTCAGCATGCTACGCTGTGTAGAATTTTAGAAAGGACATGGGGCTACATACATATGTATGTGATTAATACCCTGTCGAATAAGATATGTATGTATATGGGCCAATTGGGCATAAAGCCCATTGTACTAAGGCTTTTGGAGGATTACTGATTTTGAGAGGCTACGAGTTTTATCACAAATGTATCGCCAGCTTACTCTCTTGCATTTTTACGAATTGTTTTAGGCTGTTGGATAAGTTTTCAACGATTTCCAATCACCCCTAATCTTTGTCCTATTGAATAGTAAGTGCCGATGTAAGTTCAGAAAGGTTGACTATGTTAGTTCGTTAAAAGATTGTTACGGCAGAAAGCAGGACGGTCGCTGAGCTGAGTGTTCGACTACGGTAAATGTAACATATTTCTAGTTTTATCTTTCCGACTACTTAGAGGTCTGTAAGAGGCAATAAACTCCTTCGCATATAAAGAAAAAAAAGTATGAAAAATTAAGGAAACTTAAATTTATAACTATCGTTTGCAATTAGAGAAACAGCAATGAATGATTGAACACAAAAAATAGCAATACAATTGGTTTTCATAGCGAGGTTTGTGGCTGGTCACCAATAAAAAAACCACAGGTAAAACAGTAAAGAGCAAAAAAAAAAACACACACCAAAGTGACTTATTTTTATGGCATCACTCAAAACAAGTAAAGAAAAGTAAA
>NW_023458567.1:22525931-22527237 GCF_013731165.1 Rhagoletis pomonella | reverse complement strand
ATTATTTTAGTAATATAGTTTGAAGGCAACATTTTCTTGAATTTTTAAGTACTTTCGTTTGGTAAGGAAAAAAATATACTTTAGGGGGGGTAAAATTTTGTTTCTGCCCTTATCATGCGAACGCGACTTCAAAGCTTAAAAAGACATAAGAACGAAAAGTGAAGCTTCTCAAGACAAAAATAATGACATATCAATTTTAAAAATCGGCCGTCAAATAACCAAGTTACAACGAAAAAACCATTTCGGCTGTATTTCGGAGGGTTTAAAAAAAAAAAAAAAAATTTTTCCAGAACCCTCTCAACATAATCTTTAAATTTAGGGGCGGACATTAGCAACTTTTTTTTTTTGTATGGGGACCGACCCAGTCTAATGTACATACTAATGTAAGTGAGCGAGTATGTCTATTGTTGGTAATCGATAAACTAAATTACATGGATATTATACGTAGCAATTACATACATGTACGACAATTGTTCGCTTTGCGCTATGTTTGTTCAAAATACACACCATTTTTGTTACGTACTCTTGTTGTTGGGGTTTGGTGTTAAAAAGTGTGTTAAACTCAATTACTGAAATAGTAAAGCGTGGCAACAATTGCGACAAACTATAATCGTGACCAATCTCTGGTCTAAATGTGTGCTTACTGGAAACTATGGGGCAAATAAAATTGCAATCAAGATGAAAAACGTAAAAAAAAAAATTAAAAAATTGGGGCAAAAAAACATTGGTCAACTCTGTCGACAGTGATAAAACAAACATCGGGTCAATATCGCCCAAAAGTACCTGATATGAAACCGACCTAAAAAGTATTCGATAGATCTATAAAGACCACCCGGAGGGAAGCCGGTAGGTTGACCTGGATGCAGAAGAATATACGTCCGTTAACCTTGTCCGCAATTCACTGAGCAACGACGTGGTTTGAACGAAACGTTGGCACTTAACGTTGCCCCCAGAAACTAAGTGCTGCGAATGATTGAGTGGGAGGAAGGCGGTCCGCGGTGTTTCAGCAAAATTATGCAGCAAGTCGCTTAAACGGCCTCCCGACGAACTTCTTGACGGAGGTACTAGGAGGGAAAACTGGACGCGAAGAGTTGGGTTTAGTGGGTTAAAGTCTAACACTGACGGGTTTAAAGCTTTCAATACTTCCCATCCGTATAAAAACACGTCCGCAAAACTGGCTGGCCCAAGTCGTCAAATATTGAAAAATATTATTAAGGAAGTAGGTGCTTTTTAGGCGCTAATTTGGGCCACGAAAACTAATTTAAGTGATTAGTTAGTTTGCGATAAATTCGGAAAAATGCGGGGG
>NW_023458567.1:22517999-22525831 GCF_013731165.1 Rhagoletis pomonella | reverse complement strand
GTGACTTATTTTTATGGCATCACTCAAAACAAGTAAAGAAAAGTAAATCCAATATTTGAATGGATGAAAATGCATTGCGAACTTTGCACCAAAGGAGTGGCGCTGACGTATAACAAGCAACATTTCAATGAATAGCTGTAAAGGTATACATATATACAAACTTGTAAATACATTTATATCGGCTTACCAAAGCACTAACGACCCAATGCCTCACAGTGCTCATAGTGTCATTTATTGTCATCATAGTGGAACCGCAGTCTTAATGAAGTCCAATTTTTTCACATTTTTCTACAGCCATCGTCAGCCTTTCTCCATGGTAATTTTTACCTAGGTGTGTTTTTGTTTCTTTATATTACTCTTACTTCACATTTGAGTATAATCCTCTCTTAACCAGCACATACATATGCATATGAATATAATGTTTTGCAGCTGTCAGTCGAGCCACGCCATCTTTATTGCATTTATTTATTTTTTTTTGCCTTTTTACCTGTCAACTGCGGTCTGTGGGTGCGTCTAAACAAATCGTCTGGAATTAATGTTCAAGTATACATATATGTACATTAGACTGCATCGCTCCCCATACAAAGAAAAATCGAGGTACTTTCAAATCGGTCCAGCTCATTTAAATCTTAATATTTTTCCGAAATATTTTGGCGGACGTCTTAAAATATTATAAATTTTGTAATCCTGGCGGAAAACCCGCAACTACATATGTATGTATGTACAAGTTTTTAGATAAGTAAATTTATGTAATTAAAAGGAATAACTGACTTAGGACAAAATTAGTTATATATTTTACCAGCTTTTAATAACTCTACTGCATATTTACGTCAAATCGAAAGCTCTCTGATATTCTTTAAAAAAATAAAAAAAAAATATTCAAACTTTTTAGAAATGTTTTAAAATATGTATGTATGCACTTATTTAAAGGGATGCAACTTTTTAGTCGGAAATAAAATGCTTTAAAATGAATTTGATATGGAGATATTTATTATTCCACGAGAGAGCAATATCTCTGGCGATTACTTGTTGAAGATAATTACATTCAAGAGTTCATTAGGTTGATTTAACTAGCTTGAAATGTTTTTAGGTCAAGGTAGGCCTATTGTGACTGCTTATGGAGTTACTAAACTGTTTAGATGTTTTATTTCAAAAAATGGCATAAAAGGTGTTGCACAGCTTCTTCTTCTTCTATATATATGTTCGTGCAACCTGGACAATCGTCCGGTGTAGCCGCCCTGCAGTGATCGGACTTAAAAAAAATTCTGTGTGGTAGAATCTGGAAAAGAAGTGGCAGATTTAAAAAAAAACTGTGGTAGATCTCAGGTTTTAGATCAAACTTTGTACAAAATTTAAAAAAATTCTGCAAGGTTTCACCTAAATTGCAAACATTTAAAAAAAAATTATTTTAGTACAACAAAATGCAAGATTGAAGTTGCTAAAAATTGCGTTGAGTTTTGGCACTTTTTTTTCCTTCGCAGTGTAAAGCAGTTTTATCCATATCAAGATATTTTTCGAACATATTTTAAGAGATTTCTACAAGCTTGCGGAGTGTAGCCAGCTTTTCTTTTTATCACATCACGATGTAGCGAACAAATGTGGCACGTTCCAGAAACCGCTACTTGGGATTTACCGATTTAGACAATTCTCAAGTAAAAGTAAACAACGCCTCGGAAACTTTAGATGCACTTAAATTTGCTAATACTTTCACAAAATCGCCGTTTTTTAACATTTTAGCTATAAATTCTTTTTATAAATCATATATTTTGCTATTTAACACAATAAAACCACGTTTCCTGTCGAAAAATTGATTATTGAGAAAATTTACTATTTTACTGTATATTTTATCCTCCCATTCCGCTTTGTTTACTTTTACTGGAGCAATTTCATTACCGCCGGAAATGCAGAATCTTGTATTATATCATTCTTGTTACCATATAGTGTTTAGTGTTGGACAATTTTTGCTCTTAAAACTAAGAAAATTATGACGAGCAAAAATAAAAGTACTCAAAAACGCGAATATGTGGTAGATTTCTGACCGTGAGTGGTAGATGTGGTAGATGCTCAAAAAAGTGGCAGATCTACCACAATGTGATAGAAGTCCGATCACTGCCCGGTCTATTGACGCCTGGGCCGATTAGGTACACTCTAAAAAAGATTGTAGATTTCCTAGCTAAAAGGTAGGTTACTGATTTCCTACCATATTATTCACGAAATTACATGCTCGATTAGTTAGTTTGTTTAAGTTTCGGACTTTTTAGAGTGTAATATAGCAGCTGCGGTGTGTGTAAATTTACTACGAAAGTGTGTATAAGCTACAAAATACAAATCTGCTGTTTGATTTGACCCGTAGAATTGTGTTAAGCCGCTAACAAAAAGGATTTTTACACACGAAAATGTGTAAACGAGAAAAATAAATATTCATCGTGTAAATTTACCTAAAAATTTAAAAATAAACAAAAATATACTCGATTTATAGTCGCTTTTTTAAACAGATTTGTTAGAGTGTACTGGCTGCTTAAGAGCCTTTATAAAGGAAGGTTATTTTTTCAGTTAATTTTTTCTGATAATTTCAGAAATCCGTTCCGTGGGGTATTCACAACGGTGTCGTAAGCGTCATATTGTTTTATGTCTTAAAATTTAAACAGCTGAAGATATATTTCAGGGGGTTCACAAGGAACCATGAAAGTCATATTAAGAATTTTCACAGTGCTAAAGAATAGTTGGCTGTGGTTTAAAGTCCTCCAAACATTTAAACATTTCAATGTTACGACAAACAACAATACCCCAATTTTTTAAAGGTGGTCATTGATAAACCAACTTTTGTTTTGCCAAATAGTCAGTTTTGAAATTTCTTAAGATGCAATTTTCTTACGTTTAGCCGAGTTTTTACTACTAGACTATTCGGGTGGAGGGTCATTCAATAATTAAAACTAAGTTTGAAATTTGCTGACGTGTTAAAAAAGGTTCAGTAGGTCGATTATGCCATATTTTGTTCGAAATGCTTGCACAATTTTTTGGCATTGAATTTGTTCGGTCAACGGCAAATTAAAAATAAAAACGTTGCAGACTGCCAATATATTTTTGCAATTAATTCATTACCATTATCAAAAAAATAATAATAGTAACAGGTAATAACTCCTAGTCTCGGAGTCCGACTAAGGAGGCCTTTAAAATCTCCTTAAACAGTAAAGTCTTTTTTTTGACTCCACAAAAATTTATAAATATAGTTTTCTGTTCTTGTGTCCATGGAAATGGACCTCGTGACGCAAAATAGCAAAAATATATGTTTAAACCTTTTTTAAAGTTCTTATAAGCTGTTTTCAACTCAAGAATATTCAAAAGTAATTATTTTTTTATCTAACGAGAATATTTTTTCAAAATTTTCAATCACTTAATTCATAAAATGTCATTACATTTCGCGATTTGTTCTCGTTCTAGAAATATTAGATTTTGTCACGTTATCGGGTTAAAAAAAAAAACTTCCAACAATAGACGGCTACTTTGGTTTGGGCTCATAAGCGTATATCCATGATTCTTCACCTATTACGATGTCGGAGACTTCTGGAAATTCTTATGTAGTATGGTCTAACCGCAAGATGTAAAATGTAACTCACCTACAAAAGTGGTCTCGTCTATGATATTCTCCACGCCCGCAAAACCTAGCTAATCTCAGTCGTCAAATTTTGATTAATATTATTGAGGAATTAGTTAGCTGATTAAAAAATTAAAATTCTATTTTTAGTTTTCAAAATGTATACAGATATTAGCTGCTAGCAAACCCCCGCATTTTTCCGAATTTATCGCAAACTAACTAATTATATGTATGTATATGTAAATCGCGAAAATGAATGTACAATTTATCTATTGCTCGAAATTGAAAACAAGCAGTGGGGCAATAAAAGCTACAATAACAACACTACATAAATACGCCACCAGAAATGCTAAAATATTTAGTAATAAATTATAAAAGTATACCAAAATTATCCAATAAATATGATTGTAAAACGAAAATACATATGTAGTTAAAAGAAAATCCATTGCTCGTATAATAAATGTGTAAAAATATGTACGTGATTGTCCAAAGAGCAGCTCTGAAGCAGCTCACATTCCAATGTTTATACATACACACCGGTTCATTTGAATAGGTACCAATTTTTTCCTCAGATTTGAGCTTATATCTGGACTCTTTTGCATCGGAGAAGTTTCTTTTTGATCTTGTATTGAGGAATGATTAATTTCAAAGAAAAGTGGTGTAATGGAGAAAATACCTCTTTTTCTTTGGATTTTATTCCCCTTTTTATCAAATAACCCAAAAATTATGCTTATTATTTTGATTTACTTGAATAGGTATAGTAGCTTTGGCACAAGGGAAGGACTAGATTGAAGCAATAAAATTCCAATATATAACACTTTCAGTATTGGATACTACATCCTTAATTCCAATGTATGGAAAAAACCTATATCTGGAAGACAATACTAGAATCACTTTGAAAAATGAAGAACATCCCGCTGCTTACCACTTTAATAGCCGGAAAGAAGAACTGCCAATCATCACATGGACTGTCACAAACATGCAAACTTTACAAAAAATCCGATTCCAAATATTTTCCTTTAAGTTTGGGTCCTGTGAATAGGACGAACGCTGAAAAAATTATGACTTTGCTTCGTTACCCTCGTTTTTTTTACAGCTCCTGTAATGCGAACCGGTGCGTAGTTTTGCTAGCATATCCAAGAACCATGTGCGAAAATATACGACAAATGTTAAAAAAAAAAATGTCTTAATACTTTTTTTGCATGAATTATTACTAATTGTGGAAACTTTAAATATTATCTGAACTGCTCTAGAGTACAAAATCGCGGTTCAGACCGCCATACTCTCTTCTTGATCGATCATGGAGGGGAAACGAAAAACGTTCGTCCTTTCAAAAGTTGTGACAATTATTATTAAATCCGTTGAAGCAACAACATTTAACTTTTTTCGCCGAAGAAAACCACTATTTTCTAGGGTTTCTCCCAGACATTCTAGCTGTGCAAAATTCCAGTCGTGATTCTTTACGTTGTATAGTAAAATTTACTCCCTTTTTGACATTTACTGAACTCAAGTGTATAGAGTTTTTCTTTCATTTTGGTCCACTACCTCGACAACAAGGACTTTTGTCATTTCTGTCTAGCTTTTATGTTCTGGCTCCATTTCATGCGATTCTATAAGCCGGCTTCAGTTGTCATAAACCTTTGTATTTCCTTCAGTTTTATTCCCAACAGATCGCATGCAAAGAGTTGGATCGTTGAAGTCATTCTTGCTCTGTTATAGTTCTAATTATCCTTTGAATTCTTCAAAAAGTTGTAAGTGCAATTTTAATAACTTTCCTATACGCGTAAGGATGCTACGCATACCTTTACCTATTCAAGTGAATCAAAATAATAAGCATAATTTTGCGGGTAATTTGATAAAAAGTGGAATAAAATGCAAAGTAATCAAGGCTTTCTCTTCATCCGCACTTTTCTTCGAAATTCATCATTCTTCAAAATGAAATCAAAAATAAACTTATGTGATGCCTAAAAGTCCAGATATAAGATTGGATTTTGAGGAAAAAAATGTGTACCTATTCAAGTAAATCGGGTTGTACATATCGAGCCCTAATCGCCAAAATAACGTAAGCGACATTTTTTTCGAAATTTTATTTTTGATGCAGAAATGCATCTAGATGCTCTAGGAATATTTCTGCATCAAAAAGAAAATTTTGAAAAATATGTCGCTTACGTTATTTTGGCGGTTAGGGCTCGATATCTATATGTATTCATTTGTTGCTGCCTTAGAGCTCATGAGAATTATTACCAAGGTTCAGGAAATATAAACTATAAAACCGCGGTTCAAGTTTAACTCATCGCAAAACCTCTTCTATATATATCCCCGTGAAAATTTCATGTTCTGGGACCAAAGTCGTTATCACTTTGAAATTAGTCAAAATTCACTTTTCGTAAAATATTATGTTTAGCGATGTGAGTATAAAGTTAAATCCTTTAAACATCTTGGTGGAGATCTATTGACTGCAAGCGTTTGATCTTATAGCATTTTCTTTTCTACCGAAAAATGTTGTATTCTCAACAAAGAAATAAGTACTAAGGAGAGGGCAACAAAAAGGCAATATTTTTTTTTTTGGAAAAGAAAAGGCCTTTAGTTTAGTAGAATATTTCCAGCAAAGGAAGTGTATGCTTTGAAAAACGAGTAAGTTAAAACTGTTTTTATATTTCTATTAAAACATTGCAGTAAAAATGAGAGTATTTACTCAGCTGGTACTATTCAGATTTTGTATTTTCAGGCGAATGTCTATGCATACTACTCGATGCCTATACTCTTTAAATGTATTTAGTTAGTACTACCCAAAGTAACACAACGAAACACAACGAAGCACAGATCTTTATTGGTTTTGGCTTGAAAAATAACCGTTCGCCTGAAATTTACTGAAGATTTACGGTTACGGTAAAATGTGTTGCTTAATATTTTTGCATACATTTTAATTATCTATGTATGTGTGTGACATTTTTCAACAGTGCGTGAAAAGGACCCGTACCGGTGAGAGTTGATTGCTTTAACTATTGAAATAATTGGCCACTCTTATTTTAAAGATAGCGGCGATTCGAAAACCTGGAAGTCAAGTTTACAGTATTCGAAAAGACAAAAGTTTATTAATCGCGACTTACTCAAATAACTGAACTTTTATTTTTTATCTTAGGGTCTTTACAATTTTTTTATTTCTTTATTAATAGCTGAAATATAAAAAATTACATCACTTTTACTGCAACTAGGAATTACAAATGCCATAAAAAAGCCGCCCGGCGTAAACCTTTACATCATAGAGGCTCCATTCGGCCCCACGATTTGCGAGAGCGTCAGCCCTACCAAGTTACCTTCAAATATGATGTTATAACATTCAGATCGCTCAGTTTCGATATGTAAATAGTAATCCTCCTCGTTTTTTATGTCACGGAAGGTGTAACAAGTGTCTGTGCTAAGCCACACCGTTTTGTTTTCTTTATTTTTTATCGAGACAATGCCTATGGATGATGCGGTGAAACCAGCACCCGCAAGCATTTTAACTGGGCCATGAGGTAATTTGGTTTGACGCGAAATTTTCGACTAACAATATGTACATACATACTCAACATTTCAGCATTCTCATTTTGGCCTGCTATCCGTTACTGCTTTGAGCCCCGTTTCATATCAATACCCTGCAGGAAATGGGACTAGTTTGTAGCTAACTATTAACTAACTAGCAGTGAAGGGCGATGACGGCAAAATAGTGAGAACTGGTTTCCTCTGCATTAGATGTCAACTAGCATGTAGCTAACTACTTTTGGACATAAACTATCAATAAAACAAAAAGATTTTTATTTTTCAATTTTTTATATTTTTATTTATTTACTTATTTTATTTAACATTACATATTTGCTTACAGTGAAAGCTCCAATAAGCGGACACCGATGGTCACTTACGTTTTGTCCGCCTATGGGAGATGTCCGCTTATGGGAATTTCGTAATAAATAACATAATTTCAAATTTAAAAAATTTAAATTGCGGGTTTCTAAGTTAAAATAATATTTATTCTCTAATAGACAGAAACAGGATGAATTAAAAATAATTTAAAATTTATGGCGTTTTCTTTCCTACCGATAAATCTCATTGCCCGCTTCACTCAAGCAGCATGAAGAGGGCAACGAAAGGCCACAATTTTTCTTGAAAAGAAAATATCTTTGAATACGTACTATGTTCTTGTGTACATATAACGGGTGATTTTTTAAGAGCTTGATAACTTTTTTTTTAAAAAAAA
>NW_023458567.1:22511507-22517899 GCF_013731165.1 Rhagoletis pomonella | reverse complement strand
AAAAAAAAATCCTTTAGACATTTAAACTTTTTTATTAAGAAACAAAGTGGAAATTTCATATCTTTAACCAACTTCCAAACACATGTTTCTAATGCTGACTACACAGTAGGCAACCGCTTTCCAACCAGGGCATGTTGCATCAACCGTTGTCTTGTGTAGGATTGTTGCTCATATAAATGGTTAGCAGTGTGCGCTACAGTTCTACAGGGCTTGAGTACAAGAACAGTTTCCGAGCAACATCAAAAACAAAAGAAAATCTACCCATTTTGTAAGCGCCAATCTATTAATATTATTAAAATCATCGACAACAGAGTGAGATTTGATTAATATGTAAGTATAATATAATAATAGATTGGCGTGGCAAAAAGCCTGCACTTTCAAGAACGCTTCCAAATGTTGTTGGCACTAGAGAAGCAGTGAAGGTGACCTGCTTGCAACAAGAGCCACATTGGTGCTTTCCCAGTCCTTTGGGAAGCACTACGATGCCTTACTTAGGCTATGTGCATTAAGAGCCATTTGCACAAGTATGACATCGATTAATATTTTAGCTGGAGAGGGTGTTAGTTTAATTTTTCGCAAGGGACAACAAGACACTAATTGCGCGGCGATCGTTGAGCAAACAAAGTGCAGATGTCTGCAAATATAGCAGGCGTATTGGGAAGTCTCATTAGAAGTACGATCGACATACTCCGTTATCCAGAATATTACGAAGTGGATAAATCAAAACTATGGTGAGACAAACTTTCACCTAACACATTTTACGTTTTGTAGGAAAATTCCGAAGAATAGCAGTTGGCTATAAATCCGGTATGTCCTGAAAACTTTGTCCTTAGTACAACCACCTCAAAGCGATATTGGGAAGCAGTCTACCTACTTTCTGATTCTCAAAGATATACCGACCTAACAAAAGTAAGCTCATTCTTTCAAATATCGAGAAAAACTTAAGAAGGCATCGGTTCCCTGCCAGAAAGAATATTTTGATTTGTTAATTTAAAAAAGTTGTAAACCCAGTTATGCTTTATCCATAAATGGCGCTTTTGTCTGATGTATGTAAGTCCCTAAAAAAGATGTGCCGACTTTACTAAATAAATATTTTGTTTCAATTTTGATTGACAAACACTACCTTGAATTATATTAATTATATCTTTATTGCATGTTTCTTTAAACATTTCATAAAACTATAACTAAGCCAACCTCTTATTTCCAGGGGATTAGTTTTTCAGGTATGTTCTATAACAACGGTGGAAAAATGCGGCTCTTTGAGCACCATATGCCTCTTTTAAAAGAAACCTGCGCCTCTTGTATTTTAGTTTTTAGTTCTGTTCTGTACATTGCCGTAACTTTTCGAATACGACGTTGATATGCCATTTATTTTGGCTTAAATTGACAATATGGACGTGGACAACAGGTGAGTCCAGCAGGACGGTGCACAGTGTCGCGACTTCATATAAGCGTTGGCCAAAAATAGAAGGAGTTATAGTAGGTAAATGAAAATTGGTACAGATAGTTAACGTAAGTAGACTAAGAAAACAACTAAGTTTTGAGAAAATCAGCCCAAGGACACGGTGGGCTGAAATGAAAAAAACTTATATTTTCCAAAATTGTTGTTGGAATTGAACCAAATTTGGCTCGATTTGTCTCTGATATATAACTGATAACTGTGTTTAATTATATGGAATTATCTCAAAGGACACGCCCACCTCCCATATATCCTGAAGTAAAAAATTCGAATAATTTCATGTAATTAGCTTAAACATAAACTTTATTTTTAGTTTTAGACAAGCAAAGAATATTTCTTATTTACTATTATCATCGCCCATATCTTCAATGTTATCGCAGAAATCATCCTCAGATATGATGCTTTCATCTTCCACAAAAACAAAATCTTTTATTTCATTTAGATCATATCTTCTTAAACATTTTTTTTTACTGTTCATCGAAATATCTGGCTCTGACTGCAGAATTAGGTAATGTATTAGATCCCTATTGGAGTCAACCCTACTCGTCTTTCTTGTATGCCTCAGTCTATTATTTCGAATTACTTTGTGACAGGACTCTATGGCCTCCTCCAATAACATTCCAATTGGTATATTTGAATACTTGATGTAATTAATACCGTGAACTAAAACTTTGTGCACAGTAACAGGCATGTAGTACCAGGGATATAGCTTATTATATAAAATAAATGTTTCTTTTAATAGCTTTTCAAAGTTTGTAACATTTATGTGCAGTCCGCTGGAAAATGTTCTTAAAATAACAGAAAAGTTGTTTATTAAAGTTTTATCAACACCTGTTATCTGAGCCGCTTGTTCAATATTTGAAAAGAAGCGTCTGGCCGTGTTTCCATCATTCGATGTGCCATATCCTGTTTTAACCATATCAATAATAAGCCCAATTTCATTCTTTAATTGATCTTGAATCCTCTTTTTGTTTTCCATCACTACCTGCTTATTTTTTTCATCCACTATACGCCAAGACTTAATAGGTAGTTTATATGCAATGTGAATAATGCATTCAAAAAATTTTATCCATGCATGTAAGGTCGATATACCATATTCGTAGCAACTTTCCTTGACTTTTCTTTCAAGAACTAATTCGGTATTCATTTGTGTAGGTTTAGCTCCACACAGAACACAAGTCGCACAACTCTTATGCCCATGTATAGCATTTAACACAGACCCGTCTAAAATAACATCACTTTCTTCAAAATGCTGTTTGAAGTTTTATCCAAAATTGCCTGTAA
This sequence comes from Rhagoletis pomonella, assembly GCF_013731165.1. Classification (NCBI taxonomy): domain Eukaryota; kingdom Metazoa; phylum Arthropoda; class Insecta; order Diptera; family Tephritidae; genus Rhagoletis; species Rhagoletis pomonella. Next base: position 22,515,156 of record NW_023458567.1, on the reverse strand, counting down.
TGGAACATGTACTGACGTTTCCGAAACTTCAATTCCGTCTGGAATAAGTTTTTTTTTAGCTTCTACAATAGAGTAATAGGACGGAAAACAATTTTTATGTACACCATTAACAACGTTTCTCATCATGTTGTATTCCCTATAAGAGATATCCATATCCACGTACAATGCTAACGCCTTTTCCACTGAAAGAGTTCCACTGTTACTTGATTCTGAAATTTTTTCTGCTGCTTTTTTGAGAGCTTCAGCAGAGGTTGACACAACAAGTTCATCAACACGTCTTCGCTTAGTTCGATGTGATGCTTCTTCGAAAGACACACGTGGCCGACCTCTAACAAAGCTTGAACTTGGTTCCTAAAAATATAACAGACCTATTTTATCTTTGATTGACGCCAAGAACTGATTTACTTACAACACAAATAGAATCCCCATAGAATATTTCACTATCCAGCCAGTTATTACAGTGTTTTTCAAATAAGTCTTTTTTCCGTCCATACTTTTCCCCAATTAGTGCTAAATTTCAAAATCGTAAACTTGATTTTTGTTTCCTCTGTGCAGTGTAATGATCTACGCAAATGATTTTCCACAAATTTGTTTATTTCATAAACGATAAGGCTCTTTTTACATTGCTTCATTTCTAACCATTTGTTGAAAATATCGCGTATCTTCAATGGGGTAGACACTGAAAAATATTCATAAAAAATAAAATCGCATACCATCGCCGTTGAGATTTATATATATTTAAATACACACTTTTTCGCACTAAATATCAAAATATTGGAGAAGTGTTTTGATGTGTTTTTTTTTATTGTCTTCTAAACAAGCGGTTCGCTTTCAACAGGTCACTTTGATTTAGACATATCTTTCAGCTAACTGTTCTTTCCATATGATCAATATTTGTCAACAAAACGAGTGTTGCCATATTAATTGGTACTTAAATTTGACAATCTATTACAATTTTTACCGACAGTTACATTAAGTATTTGAAATAACAGCGTTTGAAAACTATGTAAAATTCCAGATTTTTCAATGATGATACTACATGGTTAACAACTATCACAATTGAACTACTATAAAAAAAATACTAGTTCACATATCCAGGAAAAATTTTAGATTTCATCTAATTTAAGTGTTTATTTGTTAACACTTTGTAAACTTTTGGAAATTTGAATGTTCACATATATCATTTTTGGCCACTGCCGTGACACTGTGCGGTGCTACTTACGGGGATCTACTTGTGCGGCATTTGAACGATGTTTTCTAATTGTACTTATTGTGGCCCTTTGTAATATTTAGAAACCTACATGTGACTCTTATTGGCCATAATACTGAATTTGAACCTAGTTGAAGCATAAATAGGATGTATATTAATTAGGCTGGTTTAAAAAAATCTAAACACTTTTTTAAATATCTTGTGACACATTTTCCGGACTATGAAAAATACGCCTGCCAAAAGCGATTAAAAGATTTAAAAGTAGGCTAAAAGCGAATTTGAATTTCCAATTTAAATAAAACAAGATTTTTTTAAATAATTTTGAAACGCCTCTTATAATTGGCCAAAAATTTACTCCTCCAAAATGTTAAAACTTGTCACTAAATAATAAAATTTCCAAGATTGAGCTACAGCTCTGTTTGGCGCAGAGCCAAAACCATGACCTTTTATCTATGTAGGTCGAGAATTTTTTAATTGGAAATTTTTTGAGCCAAAATGTTTGAATGAAATTTTGACAGTGGCAACATCGTACATTTTAATCATTGTACTAGTTTAGCGACTCACATCTTTGCTACAGCCTTATTTTTTTGGTAGTCTTGTTTTTGTGATGCGGCAACAACAAATCGTTATGAGCATACATACAGTGATTGAAAAAATAACAGGAAAAAAATATGTTTTGGATATTTTTCTTTTGTTTATTTAATTTTCAGTAATTTTTTATAAATGTCTAACTTATTACATAAAAACAAGCATATAAATCAACATTTTGAACTTTGTTCAGAATTCACAAACAATTTAGAATTTTAAAATTTTGTTATCAAAGAAAATGCGCAACAGCCTCGGCGAAAGAAGTTCTCAAAAATAAAAGGTATATTTTAGCCTCTAGAAACTTGCCCAGAACTCTAAATATAAAGTAAAAAATATATAGCAAATTTTTAAATTTTTTGTGAATTTTATACAAAGTTTGAAATATTGATTTATATTAGGAGGATTCTCTGAGTTTGCAAAGCCCTTGCAACGTGCACGCATTGCACGGTTTGCAAAGCTGTCCCATACGGTTTTCGCCGTGCAATCTGTGCACCATGCAAGGGCTTTACAAGGCTCGGAGTATAAGCTTATTCTGTTTTGAAAATTATTAACGCAGAAATTATTAAACATTAAATAAACAAAAGAAAAATATCCAAAACATGTCAATTTTATTTGTTTATGTTATACATATTTTTCACCACTGTATATACATTTGTACATATATATGTGACCAAGTATGGCAGATGTATAAAATCCCAACGCTTAGATAACTTTTCATTGAAAGAAGCAGCGGAAGATAGCGGCAAACAACAACAATGTAAAAAGATGCCAAACGCTTCAAATCGCACAGCTGTAAGCATGGCCATACATCGAGACAAAGGAAACGGATAAGCTGCTGCAGTCACTGTCACTTTTTGTTGTGCTATCTATAGCCTTACCATTCCCGCTGTCTGGGAAATTGGGTCATTAAACGATAACCTTTTTTTGTGCCAGTTAAGTGTTTGCGTGTGCTTTTATATACATATGTACATATGTATTAATGTACTCAGTGCGACGTAATAGCAACAAAAACTATAACAATATGCACTACAGGCGCAACAACCAAGTTTCGCAATTTAGAGATACCGACAAAATGGTTACAACAACAAGCGCTTGTGTGTAGCGAATGGAAGATTTTTTGTACGTGTATTTATTCACAACAACTTCGGCAACATAAAGGCAATCGAAAATATGCATGTATACCCTGCAGAAAAAATTGATTAATTGATTAAAATAACCAACTTATAGTTAGCTTTTTTCGAGTTTTCGATAAATAACAAACTTTTAATTAGCTATGACAAAACTAACTTTAAGTTAGTTGTTAAGTCGTGCAGGAGTCATGCAGACATCATCGGGAGTTTGTTTTCTTTACAAGTTTCTATTTAAATATCCTCATACAAAAATTACTTCAAATACACTTTTTGTCTGCATTTCGCAGATTCTTTTTCGAATTCAGGACAAATAAAATAAATGTCGAAATTTTATATGATCAGTTTGCTGTTAACTCTGATCGAATTCAAATATGAGACCACTTACAAAAGAACATGTAAACAAATACAGTGAAAGCTCACATAGACGGACGCTCTAATAAGCGGACATCTCATATAAGCGGACACATTCTGGGGAACGAACAATTTTTGGCTTTTTTCCATACAAAATGCTCTCCCATACACGAACTTTCCGGTAAACGGACGCGGACACTCAAACAAGTCCAGTTATGAAAAAAAAAATATCTCCCATAAGCGGACACGAAGCTCCAATTTCCAACAATTCCAAACAAGCGGTCAATTTTTTTTCTGTCAGATGCTGACTCTTGCGCTTTACATATGTAACGGGTGATTTTTTTGAGGTTAGGATTTTCATGCATTAGTA
>NW_023458567.1:22506453-22511407 GCF_013731165.1 Rhagoletis pomonella | reverse complement strand
CAGATCGCTCAGTTTCGATATGTAAATAGTAATCCTCCTCGTTTTTTTTTATGTCACGGAAGGTGTAACAAGTGTCTGTGCTAAGCCGCACCGTTTTTTTTATTTATTTTTTATCGAGACAATGCCTATGGATGATGCGGTGAAACCAGCACCCGCAAGCATTTTAACTGGGTCATGAGGTAATTTGGTTTGACGCGAAATTTTCGACTAACATATGTACATACATACTCAACATTTCAGCATTCTCATTTTGGCCTGCTATCCGTTACAGCTTTGAGCCCCGTTTCATATCAATACCCTGCAGGAAATGGGACTAGTTTGTAGCTAACTATTAACTAACTAGCAGTGAAGGGCGATGACGGCAAAATAGCGAGAACTGGTTTCCTCTGCATTAGATGTCAACTAGCATGTAGCTAACTACCTTTGGACATAAACTATCAATAAAACAAAAATATTTTTTCAATGTTTTATATTTTTATTTATTTACTTATTTTATTTAACATTACATATTTGTTTGCAGTGAAAGCTCCAATAAGCGGACACCGATGGTCACCTACTTTTTGTCCGCCTATGGGAAATGTCCGCTTATGGGAATTTCGTAATAAAAAACATAAAAATTCAAATTTAAAAAATTTAAATTGCGGGTTTCTAAGTCAAAATATTATTTATTCTCTAATAGACAGAGACAGGATGAATTAAAAATAATTTAAAATTTATGGCGTTTTCTTTCCTACCGATAAATCTCATCGCTTCACTCAAGCAGCATGAAGAGGGCAACGAAAGGCTACAATTTTTCTTGAAAGAAAATATCTTTGAATACGGACTATGTTCTTGTGTACATATACATATGTAAAAGCGCAAGAGTCAGCATCTGACAGAAAAAAAATTGACCGCTTGTTTGGAATTGTTGGAAATTGGAGCTTCGTGTCCGCTTATGGGAGATATTTTTTTATTCATAACTGGACTTGTTTGAGTGTCCGCGTCCGTTTGTCGGAAAGTTCGTGTATGGGAGAGCATTTTGTATGGAAAAAAGCCAAAATTGTTCGTTCCCCAGAATGTGTCCGCTTATAGGAGATGTCCGCTTATTAGAGCGGCCGTCTATGTGAGCTTTCACTGTATTTGTTTACATGTTCTTTTGTAAGTGGTCTCATATTTGAATTCGATCAGAGTTAACAGCAAAATGATCATATAAAATTTTGACCTTTATTTTATTTGTCCTGAATTCGAAAAATAATCTGCGAAATGCAAACTAAAAGTGTATTTGACGTAATTTTTGTATGAGGATATTTAAATAGAAACTTGTAAATAAAACAAACTCCCGATGATGTCTGCATGACTCCTGCACGCCTTAACAACTAACTTAAAGTTAGTTTTGTCATAGCTAATTAAAAGTTTGTTATTTATCGAAAACTCGAAAAAAGCTAACTATAAGTTGGTTATTTTAATCAATTAATCAATTTTTTCTGCAGGGTATACATGCATATTTTCGATTGCCTTTATGTTGCCGAAGTTGTTGTGAGTGAATACACGTACAAAAAATCTTCCATTCGCTACACACAAGCGCTTGTTGTTGTAACCATTTTGTCGGTATCTCTAAATTGCGAAACTTGGTTGTTGCCTGTAGTGCATATTGTTATAGTTTTTGTTGCTTTTACGTGGCACTGAGTACATTAATACACACATACGTATACAAAAGCACACGCAAACACTTAACTGGCACAAAAAAAGGTTATCGTTTAATGACCCAATTTCCCAGACAGCGGGAATGGTAAGGCTATAGATAGCACAACAAAAAGTCAGTGACTGCAGCAGCTTATCCGTTTCCTTTGTCTCGATGTATGGCCATGCTTACAGCTGTGTGATTTGATGCGTTTGGCATCTTTTTACATTGTTGTTGTTTGCCGCTATCTTCCGCTGCTTCTTTCAATGAAAAGTTATCTAAGCGTTGGGATTTTATACTAAAGAAAATAACATGGCACCGAAATTACAAGCCCTTAGCCAAAAAATTGCGGTTTTATTTTGCTTCATCTTGTGAGATCTTGTGTAATTGGATAATGCTTGGTACCATACGAGTTTTTTCTTCATAGAAAAATTTGATTATTTTTGAAAAATTCTGCCATACTTGGTCACATATATATGTACAAATGTATATACAGTGGTGAAAAATATGTATAACATAAACAAATAAAATTGACATGTTTTGGATATTTTTCTTTTGTTTATTTAATGTTTAATAATTTCTGCGTTAATAATTTTCAAAACAGAATAAGGTTATACTCCGAGCCTTGCACAGATTGCACGGCGAAAACCGTATGGGACAGCTTTGCAAACCGTGCAATGCGTGCACGTTGCAAGGGCTTTGCAAGACCTAGAGAATCCCCCTAATATAAATCAATATTTCAAACTTTGTATAAAATTCACAAAAAAATTAAAAAATTTGTTATATATTCTTTACTTTTTATTTAGAGTTCTGGGCAAGTTTCTAGAGGCCAAAATATACCTTTTATTTTTGAGAACTTCTTTCGCCGAGGGTGTTGCGCATTTTCTTTCGTTGTATGAAGTAAATAATCAAAAATCAAAGCATAATTTAAAAAATTGAAACTTGTACATTATGCTACAAAACCGCATAGATACCCAAAATTTTTCTAAAGCTCTGAAGTTATGTAAAAAATCATAGTGAATTATTAAAATTTGATAACAAAATTTTAAAATTTTAAATTTTTTGTGAATTCTGAACAAAGTTCAAAATGTTGATTTATATGCTTGTTTTTATGTAATAAGTTAGACATTTATAAAAAATTACTGAAAATTAAATAAACAAAAGAAAAATATCTAAAACTGATTTTTTTTCTATTATTTTTTCATTATTATTAGTTTGTTTGCATATAAAGATTTGTTGTTGCCGCATCACAAAAACAAGCATACCAAAAAGATAAGGCTGTAGCTAAGATGTGAGTTGCCACTGTCAAAATTTCATTCAAACATTTAAAAAAATCTCAACTAACTACATAGATAAAAGGTCATGGTTTTGGCTCTGCGCCAAACAGATAGAGCTGTAGCTCATTCTTGGAAATTTTATCATTTTTAATTTTTATTATTTAGTGACAAATTTTAACATTTTGACGAAGATTAAATGTTAAATTTATTATATTTATGGTTAGGAAACTTTTGGAGGAGTAAATTTTTGGCCAATTATAAGAGACGTTTCAAAATTATTTAAAAAAATCCTGTTTTATTTAAATTGGAAATGGAAATTCGCTTTTAGCCTACCTTTAAATCTTTTAATCGCTTTTGGCAGGCGTATTTTTCATAGTCCGGAAAATGTGTCACAAGATATTTAAAAAAGTGTTTAGATTTTTTTAAACCAGCCTAATATACATCCTATTTATGCTTCAACTAGGTTCAAATTCAGTATTATGGCCAATAAGAGTCACATGTTGGTTTCTAAATATTACAAAGGGCCACAATTAGTACAATTAGAAAACATCGTTCAAATGCCGCACAAGTAGATCCCCGTAAGTAGCACCGTCCTGCTGGACTCACCTGTTGTCCACGTCCATATTGTCAATTTAAGCCAAAATAAATGGCATATCAACGTCGTATTCGAAAAGTTACGGCAATGTACAGAACAGAACTAAAAACTAAAATACAAGAGGCGCAGGTTTCTTTTAAAAGAGGCATATGGTGCTCAAAGAGCCGCATTTTTGCACCGTTGTTATAGAACATACCTGAGAAACTAATGCCCTGGAAATAAGAGGTTGGCTTAGTTATAGTTTTATGAAATGTTTAAAGAAACATGCAATAAAGATATAATTAATATTATTCAAGGTAGTGCTTGTCAATCAAAATTGAAACAAAATATTTATTTAGTAAAGTCGGCACATCTTTTTTAGGGACTTACATACATCAGACAAAAGCGCCATTTATGGATAAAGCATAACTGGGTTTACAGCTTTTTTTAATTAACAAATCAAAATATTCTTTCTGGCAGGGAACCGATGCCTTCTTAAGTTTTTCTCGATATTTGAAAGAATGAGCTTACTTTTGTTAGGTCGGTATATCTTTGAGAATCAGAAAGTAGGTAGACTGCTTCCCAATATCGCTTTGAGGTGGTTGTACTAAGGACAAAGTTTTCAGGACATACCGGATTTATAGCCAACTGCTATTCTTCGGAATTTTCCTACAAAACGTAAAATGTGTTAGGTGAAAGTTTATCTCACCATAGTTTTGATTTATCCACTTCGTAATATTCCGGATAACGGAGTATGTCGATCTTACTTCTAATCAGACTTCCCAACACGTCTGCTATATTTGCAGACATCTGCACTTTGTTTGCTCAACGATCGCCGCGCAATTAGTGTCTTTTTGTTCCTTGCGAAAAATAAAACTTACACCCTATCCAGCTAAAATATTAATCGATGTCATACCTGTGCAAATAGCTCTTAATGCACATAGCCTAAAAAAGGCATCGTAGTGCTTCCCAAAGGACTGGGAAAGCACCAATGTGACTCTTGTTGCAAGCAGGTCACCTTCACTGCTTCTCTAGTGCCAACAACATTTGGAAGCGTTCTTGAGAGTGCAGGCTTTTTTGACACGCCAATCTATTATTATATTATACTTACATATTAATCAAATCTCACTCTGTTGTCGATGATTTTAATAATATTAATAGATTGGCGCTTACAAAATAGGTAGATTTTCTTTTGTTTTTGATGTTGCTCGGAAACTGTTCTTGTACTCAAGCCCTGAAGAACTGTAGCGCACACTGCTAACCATTTATATGAGCAACAATCCTACACAAGACAACGGTTGATGCAACATGCCCTGGTTGGTAAAGCGGTTGCCTAGTGTGTAATCAGCATTAGAAACATGTGTTTGGAAGTTGGTTAAAGATATGAAATTTCCACTTTGTTTCTTAATCAAAAAGTTTAAATTTCTGAAGGATTTTTTTTTT
>NW_023458567.1:22501084-22506353 GCF_013731165.1 Rhagoletis pomonella | reverse complement strand
TTTTTTTTTAAATACATTGCATATGTACAAGTGTATGGCATATTCGAATTCTATGTTCGATTTTAAGCAAAAATGGTGAACAAACTATATGCCAAAAATGACGTTTGACCCTCCCAGTTTTTAAAAGAAAAATCAGTGCATTATAATATTTTTCTTGAACGAAATTAATTTTTCATTTACAAAAATTTGTGCTGTCTTCATACTATATGCTGATTTTGATTTTGAAAATTGGTACGGTCAATCGTCTTTTTTGGTATATAGTTTGTTCGCCGTTGTTGCTTAGAATGAATCATAGAATTTGAATTTGCTATACACTTTCTTAGAAAATTATGCTCCGAGCAAATTACTCCGCCTTAATGTACATTAGGGTGCCCATCGAAAATGTTTTTTTTTTTCGGAAATTCAAGACCCCTAATTTTATTCGTTTTTATGAGAAATATTATTGCCTATTTTTATAGATTTTTTAAAGGTCATTTACAAGTCGCGATCTGTCGACTTAGGTCAGAAAATATGATTTTGTAGAATTATGAGCTTTTGAATGACTATATTTGATTCGATTTCAAAGATCGAATATGATTTGAGGAGAGGATATATAGACCTTTAAAATGGTGTATAATAGGCTATTGTCGGACATGGCTTGTTGGGACCTTTTATGGTAAAAAAAAAAACATATTTCTCTTAATTTTTAAAATTTTGACCATCGGTAATTTCCACAATTTCAAAATATGTAGCATTGTATAAAATTAAATTTATTTTCAATCATGCTGATACCTCATTTATTGAAATCGCATACAAATTGTCGAAGTTAGGTAACTTTTCTTAAATAGGCCTAGAATTTTTATTGCGTATGTACCGGACTTTCAGATTTTTTGAGCAGTGTTCTTGAAAGGCTAAGAAAATTATCAATATTTATTCAAAATTGATATACACAATCGCTCTTTAGCACAAAGGTGGTTTTTAAGAAATTTTAGGAAAATGGGGGGGGCGGGAACACCGCCCACTTATATCATATATGTGTATCTCAAAAACGACTTCGCCGATCTCGACCAAATTTGGTACACGCACTGCGTTTGGCCTCTCCAGACACCGTCTTGAATCTTTTTGAAATCGGACAAAAGCTACTCCCCCTAAAATGTAGCTAGCTTTGAGTTTTTTGAAATTACCGTTACATTGGTGAAGCCCATGGTTTTTGTCCGATTTGAATATGGCGCTTAAGGAGCCTAAGCCCAATGTATATACCAAATTTGGTCGAGATCGGTCGAGTACGCATATATCATATAAGTGGGCGGTGCCACCCCCATTTTCCTAAAATTTCTTGAAAACTCACTTTTTTGCTAAAGAGCTATTGTATATATCAAATTTCCAAAAAAAAAAATTTCGATAGACTCCGTAATGTAAATATGCAATTTTTGTACATACATAGTTTAAATACGCATTTATATGCAGGCTTTTATAAAAAAATATTAAAAATTTAAATAAACAAAAAATAGGTAATTTCTATTATATCTACCACCATTGTATTTATACATGTATATTTACTTGACCTTCTAAGTACCAATATTTGTGTATCGTTTCCATTTCCTTATCGCTCATTCTGCCTGTAGCAATCATCAAACCCATTGATTGTGGACCTCTGCATTTAAGCTATTATCGCCTACCATTCGCAAGTCTTGGTGGAAATTAAGTTTAGCGAATTTTTTCTCATCAATTCCTTGATTGGTGAATAGGGTGCCGGACTATTTAATCGATTAAATTCCATGCTTGATTAGCTCGTGATTCATCAGCTGCCAAACCAATTTTCCGTTGATGCTTTCAATTTTCCGGTGGTTGTGATCGCGCATTCAACGTTTGACGGTCTGCCCGCTACTCACAGCTAGAGTGATCGACAGTAGCAGTAGGCAAAGATGTTGGCAGACATCACTAGCGATGCAATAAAAGGCATTAAAGATAGCTTGGCTGTTTCACTGCTGTTGGTGTTGGACTAGATGCTGAGGAAAATAATTTGACTTTTGGCTTTGGCTCGCTAACTAAGCATGAAGCACCAAATTGAGGAAGTATTTTGCAATAGAGCAAAAGCGCATATGAACTGAATCTTGAAAAAGGAAATTATTATATAAAAAAAAAATTAAATTATTATTTTTTAATAAAGAACATTTAAAAAAAGTATATATTTTATGATATTTTAAACTTTTTTATCAATAAAACTTTTTCTTACTCCTACTTGCAGGTAAGCATGATGCCACCATCGATATAACAACAAAACTTCTACGTGCCAGCTCATCATTCTTCATGGCCTTATGCATCAATTCAAACTCGAACTGCAAATTTCAAACTAGCAACTTCCCAGTTATTCAACCCGGCACCGAAAAGGGCGAACAAAACAAAAGGTGATGGCTAAGCGCTGCAAAGGTGTCATAATATACATGCAAACAACTCTCAGTCAGCCATGTCAAGGTGACGACAACGCCGGTATGACGTGAACAACACCCAACAAATTGGCGTGGCAGACAGACACAAACGAATAGCCAATGAGTTGGCGCACCAGCATAGGGCTCAACAGTTGGCTAATTAGCGTTATAGTCTTATGACAAGCGCTGCAAATGAGTTGGCATGCCTTCTCTTTCCCCTTTCATTGTAATGGTAATTTATAGCACGGTCACGCTCGCCGCCGAGTTTCAGGCATGTCAAAAGTTTTAAAATTGAATTAGCTATAATTTTTTGTTTACATTTTGGTTGTAAAACGAAGAGGCTAGCTGTAAATAAGTATGTACATATATATGAGTTTTTGAGCGTAGATATTTTACTGGTATGTCACCATCATTACAAAGTTTTGCGAGCCTTGTTGCACTTAAAGTTAATTTTCTATTGCAAATTACATACATACATACATACATATATTTCTGTTAGCGGGTATGGCACTGCCGGTTGTAAATTTTGAAATTTTCTTCTTACCCAACACTTTCACTTATTAGCTTCCTTATGAGCAAAGTGAGTTGAGCATTTTAATTAGTGTTGAATGTAAAAAATAGTTCTACCAACCAAATTTGTTATAGCAGCGACATACATTTATGTACACCTTGAAAACGTGGTTAGTGTAATTTCTTACTTATGGCATTTAGTTTGTTAATAATAAAGTAAACATGCACAAACGCTTGAATTCATTTACATACATACATATGTGTATACGACCCCATAACAAAATTATTATACAACAGCTCTGTCAATTTAAAGCACAGCTCAATTTAGTTCATTCATTGCATACTTTTAGGCATGTTTGTTAATACGAGGTGGAATTTTGCTGCAATTTTAATAGCTGCTGTAACAACGAAAGATTGAGAAAAATATGACAAAAAAGGTTTCTCTATGAAAAGTTTCTAGGCTAAGGGGTAAAACAGACGATTCCATAGAGATTGCTTAATCATTTAATATGGATGTTCTGGTTGATTTTGTTTATAAGAATGTCTTAAAAATCATAGAGAAAATCTGCTTGATTCCATTATTTAAAAACACTTAAACACTTCTTAATTGTATGAAATGTCTTCATAAATTCATTGGAAAGTACTTATTATTATTTTTATGGAATTTTCTTTGAATTCATTTTAAGGTACCTCTTCTTTTTTTATTTGATGAATTAATTTTAAATTCATGTTATTAAATAGAATAGTATCGGGAAGGCGACTACCGTAGCCGTTTAAACTGCCATTCATTAGCGCAGAGAATTCCTTCTTCCTTTTGTTGAAAAGATAATTCCAAAAAAAGATGGTTTTTCATATTATCATATTTATTTGTTTATATGTTGTACAAATTAATGGCATTATTCACAAGAATGTGTGAAAACGTCAATTTACAAAGCTGTTTAAACCTACTTTATTTTTTATGAATAAGGCCATAAGTCATAGAAAAGTTAGAAAAAGTTTTTAAAGATTAAAATTGTATTTTATAGTAATCACCATTTTAATGCGTTCATAGTCAACTTAAAATGGATTTTGTGGCAAAAACATAAGTTAAAACAGTTCGTTGGCAATGATTTTTTTTAAGTTTTCCGGCATTTTAAAATCATATGTATGTATGAAATTGAAAATAAAAAAATTAACTTATTCAAAAATATTGTTTCCAGCATACCAGCGAAGTGCCGGTCCGAAAGGACCCGCCGTAGAAAAAAACGATACACTAAAAAATGATTCACTTATTAAAAACAGATAAAAACGCAAAAATCTTGAAATACATATGTTAATCAAAAATAATTTTTTATCTTGTTTAACAACCAGCATATTATTACAACGCTTTTATCAACTTGCAATGTTGTGGGTCCAGAAACTTTCAATGTTGTGGATCCAGAAACTTTGAATGTTGTGTGTCCGACACCAAAGCAAAGCTTTGAAAAGTTCCTATAAAAAAGCATAGTGCATAGGGCGACAGCTGTAGTGAATAGGGCGAGGTAGATGACATCTAGATGTCGCCCTAAGTACTACGTTTGCTACAGCGGAAATAGACGACACGCCATTTCTTTAAATAAAATTAATTGGTGCTCGCTTGTATGTACATACATATGTAAATGCATGTGTGTGCACCTTTCTATTAATATCGTTGAATTATTTTAATATCTATTGCAAAATTTTATTCAGACAGGACTAAAAAGTAGAAAATAAATAATATAAAAAAAAACTTTTTAATATACAACGCTTTTATAAATGGACTAAAAAGTAGAAAATAATACTTCTCAGTCCCATAGAATTTGTTTTGATAACTTTTGATTTTGAAATTTTAGCAAAAGTCATTATAAACAATCTATGAAATTGAAAATGAAAAGCGTGGGGCGCATGTAATACACTTGAATTGATATGAAAAGTAATATATGTATGTATGTATGTGGGTATATGAATAACGACCGCTTAAAATCGATTTCAAAGTTCTACTTTCGCTGTAGAAATTTTAGGTCTACGTTATGTAGTTTGACTATTGTCAATTAAATCGAATGCTTTGTATTGCATGCGCTCCACGTTTTTCATTTTCAATTTCATAGATTGTTTATAATGACTTTTGCTAAAATTTCAAAATCAAAAGTTATCAAAACAAATTCTATGGGACTAAGAAATATGTGACCTGGTCTACGAAAAGGGAGCTTATGTGCGAAAACTAGTTTTCTGTGAAAAAGCTGTTAAAAGTAAGCAACTCGTTTCGTCAGTTTCTCATTATCTCGTTAATTGTTCTCCGCGCCGGACGTCCAGTAAGTGTTGTTGTTGGTCCAGTAAGTGTTGTTGTTGGTCCA
>NW_023458567.1:22479426-22501074 GCF_013731165.1 Rhagoletis pomonella | reverse complement strand
GTCCAGTAAGTGTTGTTGTTGGTCCAGTAAGTGTTGTTGTTGGTCCAGTAAGTGTTGTTGTTGGTCGGAATATTATTATAGTTTTATTATTATTATTATTAATATTATTATTATTATTATTATTATTATTATTTTTAGTACACTTCTAAGCAAGTTAGGATTTTCTGCTTTTCACCACGTGAAAAAGCATCTCATCTTCCATCCGAATCAACCAAAAAGTGAAAATTGATTTTTTGACACCTAAGCCCCCTTTCCGTAGACCAGGTCACATATTATTTTCTACTTTTTAGTCCATTTATAAAAGCGTTGTATATTAAAAAGTTTTTTTTATATTATTTATTTTCTATTAAATACATCTGAAAAGTTCTAAAGTTAGACAATAGTAATTTTTTATGTATTGGCTTTTTTGTGGTGTCCCTTTTCAGGAATATTTGAAAAATACGATCAGTTTCTTCTTGATTAAAAAGTTTTTTTTTCAATTCACAGACTTGATAGAAAAAAAACTAGATAACAAAAAAAAAAACACTGTGACTCCCTTCTCACTCCATACTCGAAGCCTCCGAAAACACTAATTCGAGCTGTTGCTGTGGGAGTCCCTTTTCACTTCATATTCGGAGTGCTCCGAAAACGCTCCGCAGTTGCTGCCTATTGAAATGATCGTAGCAATGCTTTGTTGGGCATCTATTTCGTAAAAACGTCTACCAATTGTCGCAAATTGGTACAATTTTTCCCTCAATTTTTTTTCTCTGCATAGTGCTGGCAGGGTCTACACTGAGGGAAATAATGCATAGTAAAAATGAATGCTTTATATTTGATTATCGTTTAAAAATGTTCGTATTTAAAAATAATATTTTCATACACAAATTTATTGCGCACTTATTTGACTGTTCACATCTGAGTATGTATACATAGTAACATCCCTGCAGGAAATGTATCTAACTATAAGCTTACTTTAAGTTGGTTCGGAAGGAGCTATAAGTCACTTATTATCTGTACATTTATTTTGTTTAACGAAAGCTAACTCTACTTCTATGGCGATGGCCGCGAAATAGTCAAGGGTGGTTACCTCTGCATTAGATGTAGTCAAGGGTGGTAACTAAATTGTAACTAACTACTTTTGGGCATAAAATATCAATTTATGTACTTTATTTATTTTATCACATTTCATATTCGTTTACATATTCTGCTGTAGGTGGTCCCATATTTGAACTTCGTCAGACATAACTTCGAAATGACAATATGGAATTTCGATCTTCCTTTTATTTGTCCTCAATTCAAAAAAGTATTTGTGAAGTGCAGGATATTTAAATAGAATCGCGTTTAAAGAAAACAATCTTTCGATTGCGTTTGCATTACTCTTGCATTACTTGTCAAAGAGTTTCATTTTAGCTTTTTGTAGCTAACCTCAAGTTATATATTTCATAGAAATCCCGCAAAAAAGCTAACTACAAGTAGGTTATTTTTTATCAATTGATAATTTTTTTCTGCAGGGATGTCTATCCGTACAAATCTCGTGCTGCGATGTTGATGGAAATTCAATATTTGAAAGCACATATATATACCTGGATCTAGCTGAGTGCGCAAAGATGCTTACCACACTTTGCTGATATCGAGTCTCTCTGCAGGCAACATGCAAATCAATATTTTTTTTTGTTTTTATCTTGATTATTCACTTCTCGGATGCTTTTTCAGAACTAACGCGGTAATTTTAATATGTGCGTAATTGAATTGAATAAATATTTACCAATATACAGTACTTTTGTTGACGTTTATAGTAAGATCAATTACGTTTCTATTTGATTTTAATATTTGTTTCCCTCAGTGTACATTGAAAAATGTTACCTGATGTGTCTGTTCCTGCTGTAGCAGTTTGTGGCTAAAAAAAACGTTTGTTATGAAAACATTGTTTTTAATTGGGTGATCATGTAAAATTGTCGCGTTTTTCATCTTACTCCAATCGTTCAGTCTTTCTTTTCTGATCAGTAACAATTCAATATTTTTTTCCTACCGTGCTTTTAACTATTTTGAAGAATATCGACATATTTAATGCTAGCGTCCCAGTTCTAGGTGATATACTTAGCTGACTCCTTGCATGTTTGCAAAGCGATCGCCACTATCTAATATGCGATAATTTCCTTGAGACTTTTTTATTTTCCGCTCAACTATGCAGCATTAATGATCCAATTTTTATTTACAGTCGATAGTCAATAAATAGGTTAACTACATATAAAAAGTAATTTTGTTTTCAAAACTTATTCATAAAAGGTTACAGTAGGTCATAAAAATAAAAAAAAAATTATGTAGTAGGCGAATAATTTACAATGATTTTCCAATGATTACTACCTAAATAAATGAAAGTTAATTTAAAATATGCACATCTATTTACATACACACCGAACACGAAGACGGCTTACAATGAGTTCGCAATTTTTATTTATGCGGAAGCTAACAAACTAAAACTTAGATAACGAATGGAAGAAAAATTGACTAGTCATAGTTTGCAAAAATATGTGCGAAACTATAAATTGAACAAGTAACGTGTTAATTTGAAATATTCATACATATAAAGACATAAAAAATCTGTCATTGGCTCACTTTGGCCTACTCCTCATCCATGGCGCCGCCCTGCTGGCCTCGCCCCCCAATCCTCTTTTATGAGGTCCGCCGCTTTTTCGCCAATCATAATGACCGGCGCATTGGGATTTCCATTCATGATGGTCGGCATAATACTGGCGTCTGCAACACGTATACCAGATATGCCATAGACACGCAAGCGTGGATCCACCACTGCGGTCACATCCCAGCTGGGGCCCATTTTGCATGTGCCCACCGGGTGGTAAATGGTAAAGGTGAATTGCTTAATGGCACAGGCCCAATAGGCATCAGACATGAATTCATGTTGGCGACAGCCGGGCAGTGGTATGTTGTGAGGGCGCGAGCCGAAGCGCTGGAAGGCCTGCGTGTTGGACACATTAATGGCTAGCTTGATGCCTTCAACCAACACATCGACGTCTTCTTGATGTGCGAAGTAGTTGGGTATAATTTTGGGCTGCTGCAGCGGATTCCGTGAATTGAGGCGTATCCAGCCTGTGCTCTTAGGACGCAGTAATAGCGGCAGGATAGACCAAGTCTCTGAATTGTGTAGCGGTTTGTAGACGGTGTTGTAGAAGCCATCGCGTAGATTTAGAATCTTACGTATCTGCTCGCCGCCGTCTGAATTGACCGAGCTCGGAAGAAAGTGAAACTGGATGTCGGGCCAGTCCACCGCAGGATCTTGGTATTTAGTGTTAAGGAAAGCTACACCTTCTACGCCGGAGAAAGTCATAGGTCCGCGTTCGCGCAAAATGTACTCCATTGCAACGGGTATGGTTTGAAAGCGTGTGCGAGTCACTGTTAGCGGGGCGTCGACGACGAAGGTGAGACCACCCAAACCCACATGGTCTTGCAAATTGTCGCCCACTGGTAGATCGGATAATACATTGATGCCGTGTTCTTGTAGGTGTTCAGCCGGACCGATGCCCGACAACATCAGCAGTTGCGGTGAATTGAGAGCGCCTGCAGACAAGATTACTTCACGCCGTACGAACACCACGTTTTTCTGACCGCTTTTGATAAACTCTACGCCAATCGCGCGTTTGTTTTTATCTATTAGCACCTTGGTGGCTTGCGCGTGCAGTAGCACATCCAGATTTTTGCGCAAGCGTACTGGTCTGATGAATGCCTTGCCGGTGCTGCACCGCGACCCCCTGCGTATGGTGCTCTGTGTGAGCATAAAGCCAGTCTGCTGTTCACCGTTGATATCGCGCACTTCGTAGCCCATTTCTATGCCCGCCTGCAGAAAGGCTATGGAAAGCGGTGTACGCCAAGGTGACTCCTGCACCGTTAAATAGCCGCCCGTTTCATGGTAGGCCGTCTTTGCCAGGTAGGGATTACGCACATCTTCTGATTTGAGAAAATATTTTAGCACGTCTTCGTAGCCCCAACCAGGGTTGCCCAGCGACTCCCAGTGATTGTAGTCATTCTTGGAGCCGCGCACGTAGACCATGGCGTTGAGCACGCTAGAGCCACCCAGCACTTTGCCACGCGGCCAAAAACACCGATCGCCCTTCATGGCTTGACAGTATTGGCGAGTGGGTGACGGTGCTGTCGCATACTTCCAGTCTAGTTCAGTGAGCTGTAAATAGCCGGCGAGCGCGGGAACGTCCGATATCTCTGTCTCGTCACCGCCAGCCTCGAGTAGTAGGACCGTCCAGTTGCGTACTTCCGATAGGCGATTGGCTATAACTGCACCGGCCGAACCGCCGCCAACAACAATAAAGTCATACTGACGGCGCGTCTACGAGAGAAAGCAAAATTGGACGTATTTTTTTTAAGAAGTTTCGTCCTACCGACTGTTATTGTTTTTTTTAACAAGTGTTCTTTTCGGGGACAGTTTATCGGCAAAAAAATAAAAAAGGCATTTTTCTAAGCATTGGACTGCATACCCGAAAACAACGCTTGGTATTTTTTAATAAGCTTTTGGAATTTAAATTTGCGCTCACTCACCATTTGCGGCTCCTGCACCTTGTTCTCCGGATCGATGCTTTGGTAGCGATAATAGTTCATCCCGATCGCTAGTAGAGGTATCATGCCAAGCAAAGATGTCATTGTGCCAAACGCCATTTTTCAGTAATTGTCAAATCCAAGGATCCTCTCTGCACTTCTCACGTAACTTCAAATTACTACTGCTGATACTGAATCCAGTACTGTGTGGCGCACTGGTTGACAGTACAGTCTCACTCAAAATCTTGGGTTTGTAATTGCGAATGCCACCAGGTCGCGCTGACTTGAACTGAGCGCGTGCCTTCTCGTCCTCCTCCAAAATATCCAGATAAGATTTGATATACAAGTGCCGGCAAAGGTAGTTCTTTTTATGATTGAGAGACGAGCGGGAAAGATTCGATGAAGATGCGACAGAAGTGGAGCAAACGCAGGGGCTAGTCGAGCACAGTGATGACGTGGAGGTAGCTGAAGAGGAGAGAAAAGAGGAGGTGCAATGGCAGGAGGCGTAGTAAATGCCACTATCGGTGCTCGAGGAATCTTTTCGCTTATGTTGACTGGGGTTTCGTTCAATATTTTTGTATGTCGTGCCTTCGCTGGGTTGCGTATTTTGGTAGGTGCCGGATGTGGCGGAAATTGATGTATTGCAGGTGCTGGTGCTTTGGTCGGTGGTGCTGCTGATAAGACTGAGCTTTTTGGCTATGCGAGATTTCTCATACGTTTGCTTATTTAGATTGTATTTTTGTCGGAGGCGATAGTGCTCGTCGTCGGTGGAACTGGAGGACGCCGTCGATATGCTTGAAGAGGGCGCATAAATACTGCTAAAGTCTTGTGAGTGTCTGGTGTATTTGCCGTTACACGAAGTGAAGTTGGAGGCTGGTTTGAGATTTTTCGTTATTTCTCGTTGCGGATGTGGTTGGTGAGATTGCGGTACTTGTTGGTGTGATTTGTGTCGTCTAACAATGCTGCATTTCCTTTGTTGAGATATCTCCTGTCCCATATTTTTTTAGAGGTAGAATACAGGAAGCTGTAATTAAAATGACAACATTAGAACACCTGAGATAAGTTTTTAGCGAAAAAAGTATTGTAAGTATTCGAAATTAATAAAAAAAGGAAGATAGAAACTAAGATAGGGGAAAAATACAACATAAATACACAAATATAATATAATTGCGATTTGGACTGGATTTTTGGTCGATCGTAAAACCGACAAAAGGAGAGGAAAAAACGTTGGCGCCTGCAGAGTAACCACTCTTATACAAATATCCATAAAAGAAATGATATTTTTCCCTAAAACACGATGTGGCATTTTCAGAAAATCGCTGGCTTTTTTACAGATGTTGATCCATTTTATTTTTTGGAGCCGCCAGTATAAAATGTAATGATTGAGTATGCCCAGGGAGTGTCCGTATCCATCCACTGTTTTTTCATAGGGAAGCACCTGGCGTACTATCTTACAAAAGCGACTCAAAATGTACATAAGTGTATAATTTACTTCATTTATTTCGTTAAATACATTAGCGCATTAGGATTTAATCTCTTATTACGCAATACAAAGAACATTCATTCTGAACATCATTTTGACATGGTCTATGCCTGCATTGTAGAATAGAATAAACGAATATTTGTCTGACTAAGATACCAGCGCTTTACTATAGGTTCTCCGAATCTATCCAGAACTTTGTTATATTCTTATTCTAAGTAGTATGAGATCATGAGTTCTGAGAGAGCCAGCCTGGCTAACTGTCTGCAACGGCTGGTAGATGGCTTCTGAATCTTATCAAAATTACTACATACTTACATGCAAAAATTTCTGTATGAGCGGAATTGGTTGGCCTTTCAAGTTTCTCCTGCACAATTTATATTATAATAATTTCTCTTCCTTTCCGTCTCTTACTATTTTTTTAAATCAAATTTCTATATCTTTAGTAATATTTGTTAGGTTCAGAATTCCACCATGGAAGCCTTTTCCCTTGTTAGTCCCTCCTATACGAATGTATGTAGATACTTCCTACTTGCGGGCTTCAGCGATTAATACCAGTGGCTAACCGAATTATAGTGAACCTGGCCATAAGAAAGAATTGCTCTTCCAAAAGCCTTCATCAAAATGGGCGGCCATTCATTTCAGCTAGCGATGGGCGAAATGCTTTGAATGCAAGGTGGCTATGTCTTTTTGGGTAATGGGAGATCGGAGGTGGGCTAAGGAGTTTATAAAACTAAACCAGTCGCGGGTCTCCAGGGCCGTACCCAGGATTTTTTTCGAAGGGGGGCGGGGGGCGGTTCTGGCAAAGTATTTTTATACCCGAGCGCACTTGTGCACAAGGGTATTATAACTTTGTTCACATAACGGTTCGAGATAGATATAGACAAATGTATACATAAATGATCAGGATGAAAAGAGAAATCGATTAAGCGGTGACTGTCTGTCCGTCCGTCTGTCCGTCCGTCTGTGCACACGATAACTCGAGTAAAAATTAATATATCTTAACGAAACTTGGTACGTGTACTTCTTTCGGGCGTAGGACGGATGGTATTGAAAATGGGAAAAATCGGACAATAACCACGCCAACCTCCCATATAACGGTAATTTTCAGAAATACGAAACCTGCGATATTTTAGTACTACTGAAGATTATTCACTCAAAATTGATATTTACAATAATTTTTAGACGAAAAATAAGAATATTATAAATTTTTGAAAAATGGGCGTAGCGACGCCCACTTATGGTTACATTTGTATATCTTGGCAACCGCTGCACCGATTCCAAACTTGGCACAGTTATTGGCCTTGGTACAGGATACCAACTGGCCGAAAATGTTTAAAATCGGACAATAACCACGCCCACATCACATATAACGGTAATTTGGAGAAATACGAAATCTTCGATAAATCAGTAAATATTAAAGCTAATTTATTCAAAATTGATGCTTGCAACAATTCTTTACCAAGAAATACATTTATGGTAAAAGCGTGGCACCGCCCACTTATGATCAGATTCATGTATCTCGGTAACCGTCGTCCCAATTTGTACCAAACTCGGTATGGTTATTGTGCTTTCCACATAAAAGCAAAACGTTGAAAATGATTGAAATCGGAGTAAATTACGGCCGCTTTTCATATAACGGTAAATTCAGAAATGCTTACAACTTCAATATTCCGAAATTTAAGGAGCTAATTTACTCAGTTTATACTAAAAACAATCCCTTGAAAAGAAGTAACATTGTTTTGAATTTTGGGAAATGGGCGTGATATCGCCCACATATGACTATATAAGTTTATCTCATTATGTCTAACTGAATGTTCCATCGATGATGTTTAAAATAGGGGTAAAAGCACCCCGGCTTACAATGTAGTGGTAGTTTTCGGAAAGGTGGAAAACATATATTTAATACTTGCGCCGGGTATTAAATGTTCGGCTCCACCCGAACTTGGACTTTCTTACTTGTTCTTTTTTGTGTATGTTACCGCATAACTTTGGACCACGCTAACCGATTTCTATAATTCTTTTTTCAAAGGAAACGTGTTCTAATTTGGTTTAAATCCGATCATGGGAATATTAAGAGATTAACGATAGTCTTACATTTTTATATGAGAATTGAAGTCGGTTTGGTTTTTTGCTTAAAAATTACTTGTATTTCAACATATATTTCATGATTAAAAGAAAAATACTGATAAAAATAAAACATTTCGCACTAAGTCATTGTGCTACTATGATAGGACGGCCGAGTAATCATAGTCAACTTATGTACAGTAGTGGAAAAAATTATAGCCGCACCAAATTTTCACAAATTTTAAAATATTAGTTTTGTTGTTATTTAATTTTGGTTAGTTTTTTATAGTTCATTCTTTAACAACATCCGTATAAATACAAGATTAAGGGCAGTGTCACACGATTGAGTATTTGCCAAAATTTGGCGTAAATCGTATCCTAATTGTGCGAATACCCAAACATTTTTCCTTATGCCAATCACGAAAACTAATGTGTTGAACCTTTTCAATTGAACATCGCTGTATTGTACCAATGTTTTGCTACAAAAAAAAAAAATTGTCCAATTTTTTTTTATTTTGTACCAATACACATTAGGTCAAATGATAACTTTTTCTGTGCCAAATTAATAGCAGCTAAAATATTGCATTATTTTAATGTTAAAAATAGTGTAAAGGCAGTAAATAAAATGTGAAAACATTGCTTGAGGAGAGATTTCTAAACCAGTTCGTCGTCATAAAACACTTCATTCTCACTTGAGGTTTCAGTATTCCCAAATTCCCCACCGATATTATTTATATTCAGAATGCAAATGCTGCTTTGTGAAACATTTACCGCTGGTAACTTCCTGAAAAGAATACGACTGTTTTTGAAAGCTCTATTCACTTTGACTAAAAAATTTCGAAATTTCAATCCGCAAATTCTCTCAAGTATTTGGCTTTTTGCGAAGGCCGCTCACCAATGGCCTTTGCGAATCGGCGCAAGTGCCTTTGTAGCATGGCCATGGCTACGCTACAGGAGATGAAATGTAATCCAAATTGAGGCTGCTACTTTTTTTTCTATCATATACTTCTATTGTCACTATTTATCACCATTAAAATTTACTATTTATCACCAAAACACCTATGTGACTCCCCCATACAACCTAAAGTTTAAGCTTAAGATATCGACATAGATAAAGATATGGATAAGGATACACTGAGGGAAATAATGCATAGTAAAAATGAATACTTTATATCTGATTGTCGTTTAAAAATGTTCGTATTTAAAAATCATATTTTCATACAAAAATTTATTACGCACGTATTTGACTGTTCACATCTGAGTAAGTATATGGAAGTGTAAATAAATAGAAAAAATAAATAAAGGTACGAATAAAGATAAAGATGCAAATAAAAATAAAGGAAAAGGTAATGATTAAAATAAAGATATAGGTAAAGATAATGATAAAGATAACGCTAATGTAACGATTATGATAAAAACAAACATAGAGAAAAAATTAAAATAGAGTCAACGATAAATGTAAGGTTCATATTGACATTGAGATTAAAATTAAAATTAAGGTTTGGACTACGTACACCACTCTGAAACGTTGAATGTCTCTCTCTCGTTCAGTCTATCGAACTTTTCTAGCATAGTAATGCGAAAAGCATTCATTTTCCCATATATCCAGACGGCACTTCTACCACTTGCCTCACCGGTAACAAAGTCCAAAACAGTCAGAGATTGCCAATTTGCGTTAAGCTCGGCTGCCGAATTAATAAAGGGCGAACACACCAAAACTGCGACACTTTGGGAAGCTTATAACCTACCCAAAAAGATTTCAATATTTTGAAATTAAAATACCATAAGTTGACCATGATCTTAGTTGGACGTAGAAGAAATTTCATATGAATTTGATTCCTAGTTAAGTTAAAAATGGCAACCGAGTTAGAAACGAGACAAACCATTTTGCACGAGTCTATAAATGATCCGGCCTTAAGTACACGTAAAATTGCTAAAAATTAAAGATTGCACTATTCGACAGTTTGCAGGCTTTTAATCGGTAAAAATAAGGCCTGGCAGTTACGAGAAAACCAGGGAGCGGGGGTTAGCATGGTCAAAGTGATAAAAACAGTGCTCGGAAGGTCCTCAGTGCGATTGTCGCGTTATGTTACAAAATCCGTACGGAGATCGCAGTTTTTCGTGCAAAAGGTAAAGCGATAAGCTTCATTGAGATTTTCTACAGCTCAAACAGCGCCAGACCGAGGCGCAAAGTAGAATGTCACAGCGAAATCCCGCAGCCGGAAGTTGTATGAATTCTAAATTAAAAAAATACAACTTCATTGTTATGGACTTCGAAACCTACTGCTTTAAAAATTCAAAATATATTGCAGGTCAAGATTTTTATACTGCTGCAACTCGTCAAGATGCCCCTGAAAGTTGTAAGCTGGAAATGAAGTCCAAATTTCCAAAAAACAACATGGTTTGGCAAGCCATTTGTTCCTGTGGCCGTAAGAGTAGCCCTTTTTTCCCATCCGGGACAATGAATGATCAAGTTTATCGGGACGAGTGCCTCAACAGGCGTCTTCTGTCATTTATCAACAGATAAGTTAGTAGGCCACTGTTCTAGGCGGACATGGCAAGCTGCCACTATGCCAAGGACACATTGCCGTGGTATAATGCAAATAACATAAATTTTGTACCTCACGACTGCAATCCACCCAATACCCCAGAGCTACGTCCTATTGGGGAATATTGGTAAATTGTCAAAGGAATCTTGAAGAAAACAGGTGAAACAGTGAAAAATATTGAAGAGTGCAAAACAAAGTAGTTGTGCGCATCGCGTAATGTGGATCAAGCAGTCGTGCTGAACATGATGGCGGGTGCGCGATCAAAATACCGATCACTTGCATATGGAGCAAATAATAACTAATATTTTAACATTTTAATAACATCAAAACTTCCAAGTTATATAATAAAAAAAAATAATAATTTCAAAGCCTTCTAGTTTGTTTCTGGTAGAAATTTCTAAGTGTCGCAGTTTTGGTGTGTTCACCCTTCCGGCCATAGGAACATATACGGAAATGACAGGGCTGACGAGTTGGCTAAGGCCGGAGCATCTCCTGATGAATCCGAAGCAGAGATAATAAACTGTCTACTCCGACTCATCAATCAAAAGGGAACTACATCTGCAATTCACACGTATGGCTGATACACATTGGAACAATCTTCTAACTTGAAAACCTGCGAGGAACATATGACAAGCCAGAGACAAAAAAACTTCTAAAGAGATCGAGGAAAGATATAGTCAAATTAACAGCAACGATAACGGGGCATTGACCTATTGGTGCACACGCAGCTAAAACTGGCGAAAGCGTATCAAAATGGAGCTATCAGCATTAATTAGGTCCTGGGCATATGCTCAGGCGACGCTTCTACCAATCAACCAAGTACACCACTGATTTTAAAGTTTGTATTTGCAAATTAATTTCAATAAGTGGGTTTGTTTTGGCTCAACCTAGGAGCACCTTTTTATTTTTTCTGTGACACCTAAATTCGGCATTAAATTACTTTCAATTCCCTACGTTCGGCAAAAAAAAAATATTTTAGACAGTGAACTTTTTTTCTAGTACGATATAATTTAGATGCACAAAGGAAGTGGTAGAGTTAAATATCAATATAGAGATAACAATAAAAGTAGCTACGACGAAAGCTATAGCGACAAATCTAACAATAACGAAAAGATGACGTGCAATTTTCGCATCTGTGTTATTGCGGCTAATTATTTATAGCTTCCCAACTTGCAGAAAATTATGCAATTTATGAAACATAAAATAATAAAAATTTTGAAAGAAATTTCCCTTTTTCTCTTTTCCAAGTATGCGGATGCGAAGTGGGCCAAATGGTACGCAGAATTGGTTTAATTTATTCATAACAATTTTAATTACATAATTGTGTAAAACGAAAAATATTTCCTCGAATTCTTTTATCCATATGTACTACATATGCTTGAAATGTATGTACTTGGTCATTAGTCGCGTGCTGCAAGTCAAATAACCAAAACCCCACCGGGGCAGGCGCAAAGACAAACGTGTTGATTTCCCACTACTAATTCATGAATATTTAAGAAAATTGTAAATATATGTGGATGCACGCTCACGACCACCACGCAGCGTTGGCAACATTTTCGAACAACTCATATTCGTTTGCAAATTATTTTCTTATCGCAAATGATTGCATGATTAAAATCAATTTGAATTTCATTAAACCGACAAGCGGGCACTAAAGTATGCCTCTTATGCAATAGGTAGCAGCGAAGAAGCAATAGGCACGAAGTTACACGTTTCCTCGATATAAATTTCCACGCCAAAAATAGGTTACGTTTGGCGCTTTTTTTGCTTTTATTTGTAACTACGTCAACGCTGCTGGGCAATGCACAGTGGTCAATAAATGGGATTTAATGTTCACAATTCACTGGAGCCTTCATTTCTCAACCAATTTGATAATTTTTTTTTTAATGAAAGCTAATAAAATTTGCAAGAGAGTAGTACATGAACATCAAATTCCATTTATTGACCACTGTGCAATGGGGCGTCGATTTGTGTACAAATAATACATATTTGCTGTTTGTCAATTTACAGCAGCGGAGAGAATGAGGCGATGAAGACACCAATGATTGTTTTCATCAAGTGCACAAGAGAAATATCAACAACAACAATAACCATATTTTCAAAAGCGTGTATTAATTTCAGCAACCAACGCAAATAATTCAATAATAGCGCAAACAATCGCAAGAAGAAGAAGTAGAAAACAGCCAGCGAACAACGTAATAAAGGCAACAAACAAGCTCGATTTGGTACAATAGTAACAACAACAACGATAAACGTCTATTTGCAGCTTGCAGCAATCGCCACAACAATGGCGCCAACATTAGCATTATTGATTGCCTAATTTGCAAGGCGCGCATCATGTGCGCAAGCAGCCGACGCACCGGATGGTAAACAAAAGACTTAAGCAACGAACTTGTTTCAATCTGGTTCACATAAAAGCTCTGATGTTGCTCGTTGTGCGCGCGCATGCGCGGTCCCATTTTTCGTTTTTTCTTCTTTCTCCGCATGTGGCGATTTCGTTTTCATTTGCGTGGCGTTGAAATGCATGTAAAGGCTTGTTAGTTTTACAATTATTTTTTTGTTTCAGTTTCTAAACATTTAATGTATTTGGCGACACAATTTTTTTAAATTTTGCATTTTCCGATGCCTTTGGCTATTGCCCGTTGGCGCTTGATTATGGGACTATCAAGCTTGTCAAACGGTTTTTATTTTATTGCAAAACTGTTGGTGGGGGAACCCGCTATTCAAGTTCATTGCCACATCGCCGTCATTCGTCCGGCTCGTTTGCTGCTGCTGTAGCTTTTTCTCCAATTTTCACTCGCGAATTTCCAACAGCTGAGTCGCCAAGTTGTAAGCGACGTCACATGCGGAAGTGCATTGCCATAGTAGTCGCTGCATTGCAAACTTCAATTTCCAGCTAATATTTTTGCAACAGATTTTGTATGTCGTTTTCTTTGTTTCCTTTTATATATCTCTCAATTTTATTGCTTTTGCTGTAAAAATTTTTATTTGCTCTGGCAGCAAACTCTCTTTCGTCGGCGGTGCTGCACCTTCATCAGAGTTGCAGGCAGCCATAAAAATGTTGTGAAAATGCTTAGAAAGGGAATTCGTGTCGACGACATTTTCTAACGCAATCGAATCTGAAAATGGCTAGTAGCTGAGGCTGTTTTCGGCAAACTTGTCCAGTTTTACGTAATTTTACGTAATAGATGTTTTTCTTATCCTTATAAAGACAAATGTTCGATTTGGTTTGAATGTATTTAGAAAAAATTAAGAAAAAACTTCGGTTAATTCCACTTCAAAAATTGCAAAATTTTTGGTTTAATTAACTAATGATCTTTCAACAGAAATCCCGCTTAATTGGGCAACCTAGCTAATTAATAGAAAATGCATATAGGTTAAATATTTCATGCACTATTTACACCTCAATATTGTTTTGGTGTGAAATATATTTATACCCGAGCGCACTTGTGCACAAGGGTATTATAACTTTGTTCACATAACGGTTGTTTGTAACAGGCAAAACGAATCGAGATAGATATAGACAAATGTATACATAAATGATCAGAATGAAAAGAGAAATCGATTAAGCGGTGACTGTCTGTCCGTCCGTCCGTCCGTCCGTCCGTCCGTCTGTGCACACGATAACTCGAGTAAAAATTGAGATATCTTAACGAAACTTGGTATGTGCATTTCTTTCGGGCGTAGGACGAATGGTATTGAAAATGGGCGAAATCGGACAATAACCACGCCTACCTCCCATATAACGGTAATTTTTAAAAATACGAAAACTGCGATATTTTAGTAACTACTAAAGATTATTCACTCAAAATTGATATTTGCAATAATTTTTAGACAAAAAATAAGAATATTATACATTTTTGGAAAATGGGCGTAGCCACGCCCACTTATGGATACATGTGCATATCTTGGTAACCGCTGCACCAATTTTTTCCAAACTTGGCACAGTTGTTAGCCTTACTACAGCATACCAAATGGCCGAAAATTTTTAAAATCGAACAATAACCACGCCTACCTCCCATATAACGGTAATTTGGAGAAATACGAAATCTTCGATAAATCAATAAATATTAAAGATAATTTACTCAAAATTGATGCTTGCAACAATTCTTTACCAAGAAATACGTTTATGATAAAATTTTGGAAAATGGGCGTGGCACCGCCTACTTGTGATCACATACATGTATCTCGGTAACCGTTCTACCAATTTGTACCAAACTCGGTATGGTTATTGTACTTGCCACATAGAAGCAAAACGTTGAAAATTATTGGAATCAGATTCAAATTACGACCACTTTTCATGTAACGGCAAATTTCAGAAATGCTCGAAACTTCAATGTTTCGAAATTTAAGGACGCTAATTTACTCAAAATTGATACACACCGGCTTACCATCTAGTGGTAGCTTTCGCAAAGGTGAAAATCATATATGTACTTAGTACCTGCGCCGGGTATTTAATGTTCGGCTCTGCCCGAACTTAGACTTTCTTACTTGTTTTTACATTCTTTACCGAAAAAAGAAAAAACGTATTTTTTATTTCATCATTCGAAAATCTCGAAAAAAATTCAGAAATTTTCAACTCACAGAAAAGTCGCTTTTTTTCAATTGTATGCAGTCAATAGACTATTTGTCGGCAAAAGTCAGTTAAGTAATCAAAATGTTTGCATTAAAAAATTACATTTTTTCAATATTTTTATTTTTTTTAATTATACAGCGTTTAATATTAGCTGTCACACTTAAGGGACCACACTGTAAAAATTTGAGAATGGAAAAACCAAAAATTTTCAGCGCGCAGGCATGCGTTGCCCGTGCTACTTTATGTACGCAGGCATAAAAAAACCCGTAACTTCTACAGGTTTGGTTTTTCCATTCTCAAATTTTTACAGCGTGCTCCATTGAGTTTGACGACTTTTTAGATTGAAAAAAAAAAATAAAAATCAAACGGTGTATAATTAATAAAAAAATAACATTTTTAAATGCAAATTCATATATTTAAATCTGTCTGCATTTTGATTAGTTAGCTGATTTTCGCCGACAAATAGTTTACTAACTGCGAAAATTGAATTAAGATACTTCTCTGTGAGTTCAATTTTTTCGAGATTTTCGAATATCATGGTGAAATAAGATAAATTAATAGTAAAAAATATTTGTAACACAAGCTTTCTAAATAAATACGAACAAAATCGGACCATAAATACTAGTTTAAAAAATATCTCTACTCGTTGCACCAGCTATCGCCATTTTTTGTGGAGTTATTCCTTTTCATATAATTAATATACGTTCTAAATATGAACAAAATGGGATTATAAATAAGGGGTTTTCAAAATTGGTTAAACATTTATTTCAAGATTAGCTCCTAACAAACATACTTACATAAATAAATACATACATACATACATACATACATACATGCATACATACATACATATCAAGTTAAATAAAAGCTTGTAATAAAATAGGGTTCTCCTTTTCTTCGATAAATAATGTAAAAATAGATCTTTCACACCAAAAAAATATTGAGGTGTCAATTTTGCATATGTAGAATTAAAGAATTTAGAGTTGTCAAATGGGTTTTATGTAGTCGATTTTGATTCGTTTTTGATCCACCAGGGCAAGGTAAATTTTTTACATCGAAATGTCCTAAACAAATAAGGAACGAATTTTGACTGCAGAAAGCGCCAAATTTCGCGCAATGTAGAATAATAAACAGGGGTACCAAATGAAAGAGCAAATCCCGTAGAACTTAAAAAAAAAAGTTTTTTTGGTTCACAAGGACGAATAGGTATTGAAAAGGCCCTTTAATTTATTTTATTTTCTTAAGCGAATAAAGTTAGGAGGGCGATATTCTAAGATGTGGTCGTGTATATATTAGTCCTTAACATACAATTTTTTCAAAAATACATATTGAAAATTTTCAAGAACAAAATTTTAAAAAGGACATTTTTAATACCTACTCGTCCTTATGCACCAAAAAATTTAATCTGGTTTAATTCTACAGAATTACCCATATTGGTTTCTTACATTGCACTGAATTTGTTAAATAATTGTGCGAAGTAATATTATTTAAAAAAAAAAATCAAAGTTCTTTTAAAAAAAATCCAGAAATTAGAGAGAACAACTAAAAAATGCAGTTTTACCCTATTTGGCCCATGGTTTCAAATATATTAATTTGTTTGTGGAAAATTCACTGCGGAGGGAGTATCTAATACAAAAATACAAGAAATTTTCAAATTTCTGAGTTCGAGGAAGGCCGTACTGCTGCGAAATATGCGTGTTGTAGTCATAGAAATTAATTCATAAGCACTAAGCTTGGGCATGGGACGGTTTGATTTTTGTACATTTTTTTTTTTAATAAATGTATTTCTGCATTCTGTTCTTTTTTGAATAAATCCTCTATACTTTGTTTCATAAGTATATATATCCATTTTAAAATGTATAACTGGGAAAAATTTGGATATTTTTCCCCTAATTTTGACGTTCGCAAAAGTGAACAAATTCGTAAATTTGAACATTATTAAGCGTGCACTGTTTTTTATTTATTGTTACACTTCAATGAATAAGCAGTCCTCACTTAAAAACATTTAATTTAAATGGAGTTAATATTTAAATTCCGGACCTTTCATCCATACTTTCAACGCCACCGAATAAACTCTTTTTTTAATATTTTGTCTGTAGTAAAAGTCGTTGCTAGGCCATCAGCCTAACTGTAAATTTCAGAAGCAGACAATAAGCAATGTTTATTAAATAGCGCGTCAACATAGCTTTAAAAAAGGTAACATGCGATTTCCGCGCTCCATAAGATGGAGTCGGTTAACCCTTTTTTTCTGATCATATTTGAGTTATTTTTTGCTTCAAATGTTGCTGTCATTGTTATTAAAATCAGCAGCCAGTCACTACAATACGAAAATTTTACTGAAAAAAGTGGTAAAATTTAAGCTACTTTATAACTCCTATTGTATGCGGCAACCGAAAAACTTTTTAATTTGTTTTGTTTAGAATTCATTTCTTTTATCATTTTCTTTTAGACACAGATCTTTTGCATTATGACTGCCAGTATTTGGGTTACATTTGTTTAACACAATATTTATATAAGCGCACTTAAAGTACATACATGTACATGTAATAAAACTCATAAATATATTCAAAGTTAAGAAAAAATTAAAATTTCAAAATTGGCAATAGTTTTTCAAAAATTTTTATTTTAAATTTACTAATTTTGTTGAATCCCTATGAATGCCCCTTTTGAATTTTGTTAAAGACATAAACTGTTTAATTTATTTTATTTTTAATTGTTTTCTCATTATTGTATGTAGCTACTAATTTTATGTAAACAGAAATTCAGTAATTTGGGGCGCATATAAAACCAATTGCTGAAAATGCGTCTGCTAATTAGTTGTTTGCCATAAAAACAAAATATTTAGTTACACCTCACAAATTCTACTTATTCGAAATTAATCATTTTTTATTGATGTTAATAAAATATAAAACGCACACTTCAAAACCCGTTTAAATTCACAACACACAGAAACAATAACTTTGGCATTAATGATTGCCTTTATCGTCTGCTTATTATTTCTTTAATAAATATTTGTTCTTCATTATTACCCGAAATATATATGTAGTTAAATGTGAATTGTACGCAATCAGTACTCCGTATGGGGTTTTCGCACACTTCGCTTGCGGTTACGTATACGACCTGCACGCCAAAACGTCTCAATTGGAACTGATTGAGAGTTGCTCGTCAATGACTACTGTTGCTTACAGTAGCCGTAAAGTCAAGTGGGCTGCTATTTAGTCAGCTAAGCTATAGACAAAGTGTCTAACAAATGATGACCAAATGACGATTGAATCGACCGACCGTCAGTCCAGTAGCCATCAAAAGACAATGAATGAGACGCGCGGCGTTCGAAGAATCGACGGTGTTCGTAAAACAGCGCCACCTCTGGCAACAGCCAAAGCAGTAATTACAACGACAACATTGGTAACGTTGTGTCTGTTTGAGTCTGCAGCAAGTGCTGTGGCTTATACATATGTACTACAAATGCAAGCCGCACTATCGCAAGCGACGCAGCAGCGCATGCGCAGCCACCATGGCCACGTGTTGTGGGGCCTCTGTGTGTGCTTAATAATTTTACTTACTACCGCCACATTTTTGGCAGCAATTATGACCAGCGGCTATGTATGCATGGGCTTGCCTACGTATTTTTTTTTTTTAGGTATTTGTATGCGCGCTGTTGTGTTGCAACTGGTCGAATGTATAGTCGTGTGCCTAAAGCAGGTATTGGCGCTTGCTATTGCGGCAGCCTTACCAGTCTATTTGCGGCTATGAGTGAAGTGACCGCACGAGCAGCAGCGTATTAAGATGAACCACACGTTTTTACATTTAGACTTAATTGACGATTTTGTTTAGCGATATTCGGCATTATTAGCGCTTTGTTTGAGTGCAAAATTTAATCGATGCCAGTTGGTTTCTTCTTATTTATTACACAATTAAAATCATACATTGGCTTCCTCCCATTTCTAGAGCATCACAGAGGGTTTCAGGGAAATTTAGCGGGTTTGCAACTACATAACTACTGAATAAATTAAATTTATATAGGGTGACTCAAAATCTCTCACTGCATCTATTTTTAATAAATCACATACATGTTAATGCGTTGACGAACTTAGTCAGCGAGCGATACTCAGTTGAACAACGCGTTAAAGTGATCCATCTTGAGCGATGAACCGAATTTTCACCTAAACGGGTAAGTTAACAAGCAAAACTGCACCCACTGCAAGAAAAAACTAAGCACCCAAAACGAGTCACGGTTTGGTTTTTGGGCTGGCGGAGGCATTGGAACGTACTTCTCCCAAAAAGATGCCTGTAACGCTGTTACTATAAACGGACGTTATCGTGAAATGATAACCAACTTTTTATGGCCTAAATTAGATCGCAGATTGGTTTGCTTTGGGACTGATATTTTAACAAAATAGGTAAGCAGCGCGGGAACGATATAGCAAAAACAAATACTTCCGAAGCATTTACACCCGTCTCGAATATGTCGCCCTTCCTCCAAGTTTATGCTGTGGGTGCTACTGCGCTACGAATCGTGTACGAACGCAACCAAGCTCATGTAGGGAGAGTGGGGAATAGAAAACTCGTAAATGGTAAAAATTCCGCACATTCTTACAGAACGACAAATTTAGTAGTATCTATCTCCCAGCAATGACTGTTCCAAAAATGCTTTGATGAAGAAGAATCTAAAACTATTAAGGCATCTATTTACAGTATAAACGCACTCCGTATGCAAGACAAGGCAAATACCAACGACCAAGCACTTTAGCTAACCTAATGATTTTGAAAGTGTGACTGTGAATTGTCATTTCATTGTCTCTTTTAATGCCTGATAATAACATGGCCACTTTTGACTTTTTTTTTTTTGTTTTAAGATATTCTCATTGTGTTTGAGTGTTCATGCAACATGAGTCGCAGATTTGATTCGATTTGAGTCGTAACTTTACGGTTTGTAAACTTGAATGTCTCCATGTTTACATGAACATTTATGGTTACAATTTAAGCATTCGTATTTGTGATTTAGCACGTAAGTTCATTTTTACCTGATATGCACATAAATCAAATCTTGCAATCCATTTTTAACCAACTTCCCTATGAACTGGAGACAGTACAATATGAAAGATAAATTAATCCGCTAAGTGACGCAGCAGTCGATGTAGGTCGCGCGGGGGTCGAAGTGAAAAATTGTTGATTTTTTTGCTTAGATCAAATCTAGTACGTTATTAAATATAAATTAATTAAAAACTTCAAAATGATATGCAGTAAATTTTTTTTTTCAACCAACTTTTATTTATTATGTGCATTAAACAAAAAATAAAAATAAAATAAGTGAAGGCTTTTGTTACGGTTAACCCTTAAGAGATAAGCGATATTTAGTTACATAGTATCTCCAACAAAAATTAATGCACTTACCATTTAAAAAATACAAAATTACTTCGACGAAATTTCGTTGAGTCAAACAATGAACGAGGTGCGGTTTTTGAGGTAATTTAGGCTTTTAAGAATATCGATTCAAGATTTTTACGCAAAATTCAGTACTTGTTGTGATGATTTCTCAAACGGCACTGTCTGCAATATATTGTTTAAGTAAGTGAGTGTGGTCTCATCTCCTTCGCTCTTATTTCCCCATGTGATCCATGTGACTGATCTATCCTCTTTCCGAATGCTGATAGTTAAGGAAATCTAGTGACGACATGTTGCTTGATTGTTTCTTACCTAGAGCTGAAGCAAAAGTCATTCGATAAGTCTGTTTTGTGAAACACCATAGCTAAAAGATGCACAAAAATGTTTGGTAACATAAAAACTGGTCGTACATCGTTGCTTATTTTAAAAGTGAACATATATTTCTGGCCTCTTGAAAACGCAACATAAATGTTTGGTTATTTCATAACTGGGAAGAAATTTTTTGCGCGTTCAAAAATTGCTAAATATCTTAAAACTAGACATACATTTTAGATTATTTTAAAGTGAACATAAATGTACAGCTTTTTAAAAAATTAGACATAAACCTTATTATGATTAAAAACTGGGAATTTTTGTAATTTAAACTTGATGATACATAATGTTTTTTTTTTTGAAAACTGGACATAAATGTTTTGCCCATTAAAAAATTTTACGTATACTTTGCTTATTTAAGAATTTGATAAACATGTTTGTAACTTAAAACTCCACATAAGTTTGTGGATAATTAAAAAACTGGACGTATCTATTTGCTTATTTAATAACTGGACATTAATTATTTGACCACTCAAAAACTCCACTTAAAATTTTAGTAGCATACAAACTGGAAAAGCTTCTCATAAATAAACAATCGCCGTTCGTAGGCTCCCCACAAATCAGAGAAGCTTGGCCAAACACTAATGGTGATTTCGTTTCCTCCAGAAAATGTTGCCCTTCCCCGGTGCAAAATGTGTTTGATGGTAAACTCAACCCTGTAAAGGGGTTTTTTTTTT
>NW_023458567.1:22448633-22479326 GCF_013731165.1 Rhagoletis pomonella | reverse complement strand
TTTTTGGTAATTCAGCACTGGCCATAAATTTGTGTTCATTTAAAAGCATTTTGGCAATTTGAACTGCAATCCATATTTTGTATGCGTATTTGAACTGCGAAAGAGTATAGGCATCCCCTTCTTACCGCCAATTTTATATGGTCAGGTTTTAGGTAATAAAAAAAATAAGTTATCCGCTATCTTAGAGAAGAAAAACACAATTTATTTACAGCGACGAATTGTTCCTTCCGCTTTGGCGTTGTACAAGTTCAATGAGCTTATATAAATAAAGAAATTTTCGTTTTCATATGCACATTTACTCATACATAAATCGACATGTACATACATACGTTTATTATAAATGTAACCAGTAATCGCAGCTGTAAGCAAACGCATACTCGCAACTGTGCAAACACAGAGGAAGTGCAATTCCATGTCCAACCAATGGTTTACTCTGTGCAGAGTCGTGCAGAAACGCAAAAAAAAAGCTACTCTACTGAAGGCAAAATGTGGCGCCGCACATGCGTAGTTGCACTGATGAGACTGCGCCCAATGCGCATGCCGTTTAGCGAAATAATTTGACGTAACTAAATAGCCGGCTTTAATTTGAATTACATTACCAGCTGCACTCGCTTACTCACTCTTGCGAATAGTAAGATAAAGAAGTAAATTTATTTACGCACTCTTTTGACAATGGGCCCTCCAGTTAAATGGATGCTTTGTATGCAAAATGCAGCAAACGGAAGTAAATTGAGCGAATAGTTAGGCAATTAAAGCTACGCAATAAATCGCTACTCGGATATGGGTTGGAGAAATTCGCAAATTTTCTTTCCAGTTGTCATAGTGCGGGGACCAGTTCTGGCTAAAAGATACAAACGATTTTTTTTAAATAAGAAAAAATCTGAAAAACTCAAATTTTTGTTAGTGCGAAATGTTTGCTGAATTGTTAACCTGATACTCTTACCTCACTTTCTTTGGTATTTCTATTGCTTTCGTTGGTCAACTCACTTTTACTACTTTTTATTCGGCTCGCACCTCATTTGCGTGCCAACGTGCGAAACGTGTATAAATACCTCACACTTTCATAAAAGCCACAATACATTATTTACTGCAATATAAATATTTTATTACCATGGCAGCAAGTCACCGTAATGGTTAGCCCCAATAGTCTAAGAAATGGTGTACATAAGTACTTAGCAGCCAACTCATCTCGGATTATCCGCCATACCATCAAATGCGCAAACGATTTTTTTTATTGTCTATTTTTATTTTCTCATTATATCAATAAGTATTTGGGTAAGCTTCGCTGTTGCGTAACGAAATGCCGAAAAGTATTGTGGCCGGCCAAACAAAAAAATAAAAAATTGCAATGCTCAGCTATCTTAGCCTGAAAACAAAATAAGGTAAAGTGTTGTATGACTTTGAAGAGGGAAGAGCTGGGATACTATCCATAGTCTCGATAGTTGAAAACTGTCGCCACTATCGATAGTTTTTGAAAACTATCGATGTCGGTTTTAGCGAAACTTCACAATGTATCTTTATGTAAATATCTCTACATATTGCATACATTTTTTTCATGCAAGAAAATGCACAACGCAGGCGGCAAAAAAATTTAAGTCATTGGAATTTTTAGCAGCTATAAGCTTACACCAAGTTAAAGTAAAATTTAATAAGCTATAAAACTGCTTACACAAAATTTTTATAGAAATTCGAATTAAAAAGCTTAAAATTTTAATGTAGTTTTGTAGTTTTTTTATGTTTTGTACAACTTTTATAAAAAGTTAGTAAACAAATAAAAAAATAGTCAAAACTGGTAAAAATGTTGTGCTGCTATTATATTGACCAGTAATATATTCGTTTTCTTATAATATGGTAAAATGTTAATAATTTCGGATTTTGACATGCACCTCCGTATTTGAATCTCAGTTGAACTTTTATAAGTATGAGTTGTCAATTTAAACGAATATATTTTGTTTTGTTTGTTTTGTAGTATTAGAAATGTATTATTATAGCCGATTTCACTTCTTTGCACTTCGAAAAGGACAAACAAAATCCGAACTTAATTTTCCATATCAAAAACAAATTCAGATTTTACCTGTCGCTATTCAAGTGGATGCAAGTGTATAAAATAATATAAGTATATATAATTCAGACACATGAATTAATAAGTTTATTTTATTATTATAAGAAGTTCTTTTTGATGCACTTAAATTAAAAAAAAAATATATATAATCTCTTTAATTTTCAAAGTATTTTATAAATTTGTTTATTGTTTGATTTTCAAGCAATCATTTCGAGTAGCGGTACTATCGATAGTATCCCAGCTCTAGAAGACGGTAAATGACTATGATGAAAGAAAAAATTAAAAGGGAAGGCATAGCATCACAACCGAGGTGAAATTGACCTCACGCAGGCCCCACTGGTATAAAATTTACCACCACTTGCCTTCTGCGCTCGGTCAGAATGTTACGCCTTCAATATAAAATGTACAGGAAAAGCTGCTTCCTCTTTGTATTGTACTTGCTGCTGCCCGAGAATATATTCTGGACATAAGCATTTTAGTCGTGGTTTCTCAATATTCCATTGGACTAACCAATTTATAGTTAAATAGAAAATATGCAGAGACAGCGATAAACTGTTTCCACCCATTCTTGCAATTGAAGCCCAGATTTTCTGCAGAAAAGTCCTGATAAGACAAGTCGAGCTTTGGGCGGGCTGACGGCCATTGGAAACATTGCAGAACTTGCAGTACCATCAATCGCCTCCGTTCGGCCGAATACCCCCAGACCGAGTAGCCTTGGCGCAAGAAGTCGGCTTCAGACTTTAGACTTCTACTTTTGCACCATCCACAGCATATTTGGGTGCCACATGATTCTTTCGATGGAATCTGCGTGGATTGTGGTCCCTTTTCTTCTGATATTTCACTCATTATGAAATTAGCGTGCGATGGGTGCCACGAAAGCCCACACCGCTCTATCAGCAGCGGCAACTAGAGAGTTGTAAAGATACCTTTTTGGAGTTGGTGACACCGGGATTCGACTATATGATCCGAAGTCCATAGACAAAGCTACCATTTTCTCCGGTTGTATAGGATGCCTTAAACCCTAGGGGATTCTCAGAAATTTACCACCAACCCTACAGGTCGGACCAGGCTTCCGTGAATTTAACCTTTTTTAAGTTGTAAGTGGAGTTAAGAGCAGGACAATGACATGAAGGTGATCTTTTGCAGAGAATTCTAAAAAATATTTTTAAATGACCATCGGAGGGTATATTCCACAATTCGATCCATTCAATAATTACCAATGGCGCATCAGCGTTCTTTGAATGTAACTAAACAGGTATTTCGTAAAACGTGGAACCAGTGACCTGGAAGCAACCTGTAGATTTACAGCGCTACGATTAAAGCAATCATTAGCTATGCGCAGGGAATCTGTTTACCAAAGTTGAAATAACCAAACCCGTTTAATGCAGAATACCTGTTGAAGAAATCATTGGAAGCTGTTCCCGAAGTGAGCCCATACAATAGTACAGTAAGTCTTACACAATGCGAAATCATCACTGATGGCTCCAGAACTGAAACTAGGTCTGTATCTAGAGCAATTTTGATTTTTCTGTTGGGTAATTGGTCTCACTATTTCAAGCCAAGATATTTGCAATTCCAGAAGCCAGGGACTACGTAATGGAAAGTGGGTGGATACGTACGAGTTTACGTGTCTACAGTAGGGCTGCCAAACATCTCGGTATTCCAGGATTTGTCCTGGTTTTAGACAAATTGTCGTAGTGTACTGGTCCACACTTATTTCATTTAATTTAATTTATTATTATATTAGTACAATAAGATCCCAAAGATCTTTTTTAGTACAATGGTAACTTAAAATTAAGATAAGATCATGTCAAACAAAGCCTGACAAATAGCATTAGGCAAAATTTACAAATCTACTTATATAAAAGCAAAAGAGGAACAAAATAAATAAATAAAATAAAAAATAAAATAAATAAACAAGTAAATAAATAAATAAAAATTAAAAGAGAAAAACAACGAAATACAATTTTCAATTAGCCTATATCTAAAACATACACATTTACATTTAAGTAGGTATATAGATAGCGAACCTCAGCTGATAATAAGTTAACGAAAATACGAGTACAAGACACTCTTAAAGTTGCTTTTATTTAGACTGTTGCGAATATGTCCTGGAACCGAGTTCCAGGTGCGAATAGCATTGACGAAAAAATAGTCTTGCAGATGCTAGATAATTGTACTTCGGTATAATTAGGTCAGTAAGGCGTGCAGACTTTGAGAAGGATCTTCATCCACCATTAGGCGAAATAAAAAAATACAATTTCCTGCTTTTAAGTATTCAGAGATACTGCAGCCCATTAGTCGTGATTTCTAATCGGATATTCGCTCAAATTTCGATAGCATAAAAACATATCGAGTAACATGATTGAATACTACATCAATTTTATAAGAAGATTGAGAATCCAGGCTGTTGTAGACTAGTTCAGAATAGCAGATAATCGGCAATATTAATTGAATGGCCAGTTTACGTCTACCGATTAATGGTGTAAAAGTAGCAGACATTGTTAAATTTCTTAAAGTAGAGTAGACATGCACTGATCATGTTAACTCAGTCATAGGCGAGTTAACATGATCAGTGCATGTTAGGTTAGTTTTTATAACAAAACCGAGATTAGTCACTTTTGAAACAAATTTAAGAGACTCATCACCAATGTATAAGGACTAGGAATGTTCATACCGGGATCTCGGACTTTTTAAGGTCTCGAAAATCGCGGGATTCATGGCAAGTAATCCCGGGATTTTCGGGATTTGTAATTTGCACTGATAGCAATAATAGAAACTCCCTTTCTTGACCAGTATTGGCTATATTTCTTTTTTTATTTAATAATTAATATTTTTTTATAAATCTTTAGCTGATTATACATATAACACCGCGCGATTGTACATTTTATAAACAAATATCAATATATTCGCGAAACCATGGGCCAAATATAGTAAAACTGCGTTTTGAGTTTTTCACACTGACGTCAGTAATTCAAAAGTCATTTAAATAAAAAAGTAGGTTTCAAACCCATTTATTTATTATTTATTTCATGGTAAGAGAGCTTCTCAAACAACATAGAAGACATTTTTTCGATTCAAGTTGTTGAAAAGTAATGAATATCTAAATCCGAGGAACCACCGATGGTTCCAAGATGGATTGCGGTGTGGGAGCAGGAGTCTACGGTTGGGAAATAATGCAAGCATCTTCCAAGCGGAAGTCCTAGGGATCCTGGAAGCCTGCAAAATCCTGCGCAATAGAGTTGGACACAGGAGTAAAGCAACAATATACTCTGACAGCCAGGCGGCGCTATTGGCAATATCGTCACCGGTTACCAAATCTAAGCTAGTTGAGGAATGCAAAGTAATATTGCGCTCAGTGTCTCAGTCAAATGCCGTCTAACTTGTCTGCGTTCCCGCACATAGGAACATAGAAGGCAATGAGAAGGCGGATGAGTTGGCAAAGGCAGGAGCCGGTTTGGATGAATCCCAGGCGGTGGCACTGGGTTGCCCCCTTGGAGTAGTGCAAAGAGAGATTACTACGCATTTCCTTGAACTGGCTAGACGCAGGTGGTCAGATATACAGACTTGTAAGATAACGAGAAAACTATGGCCTGATATAACAGGGCGAAAACCTTGGACCTGCTTAGCAGATCAAGGCCAGAGGTATTTAGAATTATAGCAACCATCACGGGCCACTGGCCCATAGGAAAACATGCGGCAAAAATAGGTCTACCCCATAATATGATTTGCCGCAGCTGTCAACTAGAAGATAGGGAAGAAAGTGTCCAGCATTTCCTGTGTGAATGTCCAGGCCTTTCGAACATTAGACACAAGACATTAGGGAAACATCTATTAGCACAACTAACCGACCTATCAGGAGCTACCATTAGCGAAATCGACAGATTCATTAGAGAATCGAAATGGTTCGACCTAGCAACATAGGAAGTGCATAGACAAAATATTTATCCGCCGCGAGAAGTGCATCAAAATGGCGCAATAATGCGCTAATTGTGTCCTGGGCAGCGACTAGGAAGCACTGTAACCAACCAACCAACATTCGCGTAAATTGTTAATAGGAAAACCCTTTCTAGGAGGCATGCAGGGAAGCACTTTTTTCAGACCTTATTGAGTAAACGGAGCCGAACGGAACGAAGCTTTTCCGGGTGGAGTGAAGTTTTTAAATTGCTGTAGCTATATGAAGGTGCTCATCTAGCAAGCGTGAATTTTGAATTTTCTTTTTAATTCTTCAGCTTCATAACGCTGCTGCAAACAAGATATACATAAGAATATTGAAATAAAAACGAATTTTTCAACTAATCTTTTGAATAAAATTTAGCAAATATTTTTTACCGATTTTCATTGATGGTAAGTTTCGTGGTATTTTGCAGCTGAGGCCATGAGAAAAGCTCCGTGACAGTTGTCAAAATAAACCGGTTCAGCTTAGAGAGGCAAAAATTAAAAGTCATAAATACTAATCAGTTTAGTTTCCGTTGGCGCTTTCTTTTCCAACTGTAATCAAAACTATAATTTATTTGGTATTTTTCTTATCAAAAACTTGACTTTGAAGTATAGATACTAAAGATTATTAGTAAAAAAAAGTGTGAGTACCGGTTCGTCAGGTCTTG
Organism: Rhagoletis pomonella; assembly: GCF_013731165.1. NCBI lineage: Eukaryota > Metazoa > Arthropoda > Insecta > Diptera > Tephritidae > Rhagoletis > Rhagoletis pomonella. The sequence continues at coordinate 22,472,657 of NW_023458567.1, read as the reverse complement.
AAATTAGACACATGTTTTATAGAATTTATGTAGTTTTCAAATATATAATTTGATCTTTTCGTGCGACTTTTCAAATGTATGTAATTTTCGTTTTTCCTAATTTTCGATTTTCAGCTTGTTTTGTGCGTAATTTTGCGAAAAGAATTTTTCTAACAATGGAAAAATAGATTGCGGGCAATTATCCCATCTTTACCTAATTCCATAACTCCCTATTCCTGAGTTAAGTTAGAGCACATGAAATCGTCGCACATGGTCGATGGGTTCAGAGTCTTGGCCGCCGTAATCTACAGTGCCAGGCAAGCTGCACTCAAGGCGTTGGAAAGACCCTCAAACTATTTCAGAAATACCAGTCTCAGTTAAATTATGTCCGTGATACATCGAAAACTAGAGCAGATGCAACTTTAGACAACTCTTGCCTTCGCTGACGGGTCTCGTTGTATAAATACTTGACTGTGATCGGCCTACGTGACAACCTTATAGGCCCTTACTGACTTGAAGATAATGAACAATATTTGCGTATCTGTGCCAGCCTTGCCAAAATTAGGTATGCAACTATTGGCCTTAGTGTCTTGACGGTTGAAGCCCTTTGACACCTAAAGAAGTCGGCCACCTGGAATCGATTTGAAGAATGAAAGAAATTGATGCTTTGAATGAGCCCCCAAAACAAGAATACACCTTACATCGCGCTGTGTATCTTCGTTAAATTTGGCTTGGTAGGACATAGTTTTTGCTTTACTTTCATTACTTACCTTCTTAGTTCAAGCAAACATTTGTAAGCAAAAAAATCGTGACTTCTTCCTTGCAAACTTAATTTATAAAAAAGCTTTCAAATATTTGTGTTAATACTTTGCTTCCACTTGTTTTGTCGATGCGCTATTTTTCTAATATGCCCTTCCTTTTCGAAACTTCGCCGTTATATCGGACTCATTTGACAATTTCTATTTTGGGTGTGTTTGTTGGGTCTGCCACAATTTGGTCACGCGCGCGCCACGCATGAGCCGAATTGAACGCTTTGCATATTTAATTTTTCAGTCAAATACTGGTAATTCCAAGCGAACATGCACAATTTATGTTAGAAAATTTCCAGTTTTGCGGCGCAGGAAAATTGCGGAAAAATGATGGAACGGAAGAAATTCCAATGTGCTTTACGTTATTTATATGTTTATTTCTTCTCGCATACTACGTTTCGCAATTTAGTTACGAAAATAACTTTGACTTGGCTGCTTGGAAAATCAAATGTTTTCCGTTCGATTGATTTTACGCTTAACGCGCAGTAGATTGTTGGTATTGTTGTTGTTGTTGTTGGCTTGCAAAAATGTAACTTGTTTTGTGTACAACGCTTTACAATTTTTTCACTTCGCACCTTCATTTATCTTCACTTACGTTTTTATCTTTGTTTTATGTTTCTGTTTTCTTCACACATTTTTAAATCTTTTTTTCACTTTCATTTTCTTTCGCCCACGGCACTTCACATTGTCTGTAGTCTTGCCGTTCGCGACTGTTTACTCCTCGGCTGCACTTTGTCCAATGATCATCGGTTCGCTTTGGTTGTAATTTCAAAACTCTTCATTGGCTGCATTTTCAGGCGTAGCTGTCATGACCATCACCGCATCGACCGACCAACATTGAGCGGCCGGCGAAAGCTTTTCTCCGTTACTATGCTATGCATACACTCTCACTCGCACTCTCCGTTTGCTTTAACGTCTTGTAGTAGCTTTTGACTGCCGCTTAACTGTACAAATTCAATATGAGCCATCCGGCGATGGCTCACGTCTGCCAACTATTCCGGTTTCGGTGAAGCTTTTTGGCCAAGTATGGAAAGGCCAAATTGTAATTTTCAATTCGACTTATTTTTCTTGAGTGATAATCAAAAATATGTTTGGTGCGTACAATTTTGTTAAGTCTTAGGCCAAGCTTCTTCTCCTATTTGTGTTAATTACACGCCACCTCCGAAATCTAAATGTACTTCTTATGAGAAGATTTTTCATGGCAGAAGTACATTCGATGGTGTGTCGTAGGATGTCGTGAGAAGACCGGTGTTAGAAAAACTGTTTCTATTATTATTACCTGTTGCGCTGGCCAGTGATCGAACGTGGGTCTAACCGTGTGTTAGTATGCACCGCTAACCACTAGCGCTACGTCTGCCAAACGAATGGCACCAAATCAAGTTTTAAGCCGAAATTTATGCAACTGAAGTGCAAGTGAAGACGAAGCGAAGTAAATAAACGTTTGTGGGTTACAAGTGCGCGGTAACCTTTTAGAGAAGTTGAACTAAAAATTTTGTAACACTGAAGTTTTTTAAATGGGCACTTAAATATTGATAACGCGTCGCTAAATGCTCATCAAGGCACATCAACACTTGAATTGTCAATTAGACTGCACCTAAATGAAACCTAAATAATGAGACTCCTATAAAACTTGACAGTTCTCTCAAATGTTTAAATTTCTTTTACTGTGGCCTATGACAATAACGATAATATTTGCATCCCAACGCATTTTCCGGGCCGAATTGTCTTTCGTTATTATTAATTGATTTTTTTTTTATCTAGGCACCTTCGTCGAATTTTTATTTGATATTCTCTGAGTTTGCTACGCTGGTTGCTGCTTCAATGTTCTTTCGAGCACACAGCTAGGCGTTCGTGGAAAGCACCTTGCTTACAGGTGGTGCTACCACCATTTAAAGTGACTCAATAGGTATGTTAGGCTAGCGAAATATGATTTCGTTTAGACAAGTATGAGAAATCGTCTCTTGCAGTACGTCCTCATAAGTCCATTCGATGTAGTTTTGTTGGAAATGTTAAACGGACAGTCCTTTCTTGTCGTTGCAATGCAGTTTTTAACCGACTTCCCAAAAGGAGAAAGATTATCAATTCGTCGGAATATTTTTTTTAAGTATGTTACCGCATAACTTTGGACCACGTTAACCGATTTCTAAAATTCTTTCTTTAAAGGAAAGGTGTTACCTCGCAGGTGGTTCCATATTAATTTGGTTTGAATCTGATAATCGGATGATAAAGAAATTAACGATAATCCTAAATTTTTATATGAGAATTGAAGTCGGTTTTGTCGTTTGCTTAAAAATTACTTGTCCTCACTCGTCCACTCCTAAAATGGAAGAAAAGATTTTTATTAGAAAAGGTAAAAGTGTGAATTATGGAAGTGGATTTAACAGGCCGCCTTTATTACATATCAAATACCAAATTTGGCGTCACACTTTCGATTGGCTTCAAATTTGAATTTGCATTTTTCACCTAATCTATTAGAAAATAGCGAACGTTTTAGTGCACTCCATTGCACCAAGCTGCGGCAGCATCTCAGCGGTATTGATTAGTTAACTTGCTAAAGGGAGCTGCTTGGAGCAGAAGCGAAATTATTGTGATGAAATGCTGTCAATATAACAATAAAGAAACATTTTGGGAACAAAGAAACATTTGGCATCTACGCATCTTGCATTTTGACGGCTGTCCCAATTTAACACACGGCACTTCATTTTATTAGTTTTTACGCAGTCTTCACAAATTGCAAATTAACACAATTTTAACTATTTTTTCACTTATAATTCAAATTTCTTTGCCGCTGATTTGTAAACATAGGTTATTGTCAAAACCGGCTAAGCCAAAGTAGCGGTATCACTGGGGGCGCCATCTTTGTTCGCTGCACCGTGGTTTGTAAGTAACCAATTCGGTTTCCGTCGTAGAAACAACGGTAAATATTGGCTTATTTTGGGGTCAATTTTGAGCCTTTAAAGTGCTCTAGCAACTAATGATTTGCAGATATAACTTTAATTTTCGGGATATATGTAGGTTCTCTGGAGCAATAGAAATATTATTGTGTACAAATTTTATATACATTCGACAAAAGTTTACCATTTTAAGGCAAAAAATTGTTGAAAAAATTAGCAATTTTTTTTATTACCAAAATTCTAGAAAACCGCTCGAATGATTTTGTTAATCAAAAATTCAAGTTTTTTCCTTTTGTTTGGTATATGGGATGTATTGGTTGATATCTTCTAAGTATGTTTATTTTGTTCAAATATATGGGCGTAAATGATTTTCCATACAAAATCACTTCGTCATCATTTTGCAAATACGTGAATGCGCTGAAAGTGAGAGAAGGCGGCAAAAAGTGTGTAGGTATTTCGGATTTACATATGTATGTTGATGATTGCAGGTAATGTGGATCGGTTTGGTTTAAGTATTGGCCTTATCAGTGTGGCTTTAGACCTGGCAAATCCACCATAGACCAGGTATTCACAATACGCCAAATCTTGGAAAAGACCCGCGAGAAAAGGATCGACACTCACCACCTATTTGTCGACTTTAAAGCCGCTTTTGACAGCATTAAAAGGAGTCGCCTATACGTGGCTATGTCTGAATTTGACTCATACGGCTGTGTAAAATGACGTTGAGCAATACCACCAGCTCCGTCAGAATTGGGAAAGACCTCTCCGAGCCGTTCGCCACAAAACGGGGTTTCAGACAGGGCGACTCCCTTTCATGTGACTTCTTTAATCTGATGTTGGAGAAGATAATAAGAGCTGCAGAACTGAACTGCTCAGGAACAATTTACTACAGAGCGTGCAATTGCTGGCTTATGCTGATGACATCGACATCATCGGTAACAAAAACCGCGAAGTCTGTTCTGCCTTTTCTAAGTTGGATAGGGAAGCGATAATAATTTCAGCATTGAAATCCAACGCAGAATCACTCTTGCCAAAAAGTGCTACTTTGGACTGAGTAGGCAATTCAGGAGTAAAGTCCTCTCTCGACGTACGAAAACCACGCTCTATAAGTCACTCATCATGCCCGTGCTGGTATATGGCGCAGAAGCATGGACAATGACAACATCCGATGAGGCGGCTCTTGGAGTGTTTGAGAGTAAGATTTTGCGGAAGATTTACGGGCCTTTACGCGTTGGCGACGGCGAGTACCGCAGACGATGGAACGATGAGCTGTATGAGCTTTACAACGACATGGACATAGTGTAGCGAATTAAAATACAGCGGCTCCGCTGGCTTGGCCATGTCGTTCGAATGGATACCGATGCTCTAGCTCTGAAAGTATTCAACTCGGAACCCGCTGGTGGTAGCAGAGGAAGAGGGAGGCCCCCACTGCGTTGGAAAGAACAGGTGGAGAAGGACTTGGCTTCACTTGGCGTTTCTAATTGGCGTCAGTTGGCAGAAACGACTGGCGTGCTTTGCTGAACTCGGCCAAAATCGCTTAGGCGGTTACAGCGCCAAAAAAGAAGAGGAAGAAGAATCTATGTATGTATGTTTGTCCATTTCTTATTATATTAAACGAGCAATTCTTGTATATATATATATATATCCATAGGGTTCTCGGAAACGGCTCTAACGATCTTGATGAAATTTTGTAGGCAGATAATGTTTTGGATGTTAAAGTTATTTGAATAGGCAGTATCTCCGAGAAGACTCGTATAAGGTTGCCACCTAATCGAACTTAGTTACGAATTAATTAAAACATCATAATATGGGTATCAAATGGAAGGTATTTTAAAGATCCCTAATTCAGTATTTTTAATAAGGTTGCCACCTATTTTGAATCGCATATTTATTTAATTTTTTTGTATAGAAAAAAAATTTAAAATATTATTGTTCATGGGTACCAAGGGAAGGTTCTTAAACAATGCTTTCCCTAAACACAATATGTTATGTCTTAGGATAATAGTGTAAGGTTGCCACTTATTTTCGATTCTACACAATTTATCTAAAACATCGCAATATGGATATCAAATGAATGGTATTGTTGAGAACTTTGGTCAGAAAATATTTTCCATCAGGGTTGCCACGCTTCCTTGTAATACAAATTTTTATTTTGTTAATCTCAATCAACATTTTTTTATGTATACATAGTACACATATGTATGTTCAAGATATGTACCATTCATTCCAGCGTATTTCGGAATAGGGTTTCCACCGAAATTTTAGAGTAAGGAATTCACTTAATAGATATGGAAATCCTATTTTTTTTGTTTATTTCGAAAATATTTTTTTTTAAAGCTATCCAAATCTTGAAAACTTAAAAAAATATATGCACTCCGGGCAAAGCTTGGTCAACCTGGTACTGAATGCATTATAAGCGAAAACTTTTTCGACATATCAGATCTGCACCGTTCGTTCGATTTTACAAAATGAGTTATCAAATTAAAGGGCTTGGCCTGTGGATGTGCAGTGACTTCTTATTTTTTCAAAAAGAGTTGCCACGTGATAAAAAAATTAGATGAAAATTATTTTTAAGCTAAATCAATTATTACATTATGAGTATGGATCGAAATGGTTTTGAAAAGGCTTTATTTTTTAATTATATGTAGGGGGTTGCCACCTGTTTCAAGAAGCAAGTTCGACTGAAATAAAGGCAGACAATTTAAATATATATCCTGATATGGATGCCAGACGAAAGAGCGTGTGGTTTGAAAATATTTTGCAGTGGGTTGCCACCTTTTTACAAATTAAGATTCAATATAAGCAACAGGTTAAAAAAATTACCTCAAGATTCAATATAAATCAAATTTTCTTTGAAGAAACTTTATTTCCACACTGCATGTAGGACGGTTGCCACCCGATTTTATAATTAAATTCAATTTGAATTAAGAGTATTAGATAATTTAAATATGTATCACAATACAAGTGTAAGATGAAAAAAGTTTAACGAGGTTTTGGTTTAAAAATAATTTGAACAGGACTGCCATCTGTTTGAAAAACCAAATTAAATTAAATTATGTGAAATATTGAATTTTTGGCGTCAAACAAAGGAGTATAAGAAATATTTCGTTTGAGCATTTATAACATTCAAGAGGATTTCCACCTCTGTAAAAAGTTAAACTCAAATTATTTAATACGTCAAATGAATTATTAAAGTATGGGTAAATATTGACATGGGTTAATAATGTTTTTTTTCTCAACTTTATTCAAGGGGGTTGCCATGTGTTGTATAAATTAAATTCAACTTGAATTAAGGGAATTAGATACACAATTTAAATATGTAACGCCATATGTGTTTGCCATTCGAAAAAGGCTTAACAAGGTTTTGGTTTTATAATATTTTTAATAGGGTTGCCACCCTTTTTAAAATTAGAATGTAATTAAAGTATGCGTAAGTCAAATGAAATATTAAAATATGACGTGAAACGAAGGTGGCAAGATATCCTTAGGGCCGTTTACTCAATATGTGGTTAACACTAATCTCCGTTTAAACATCATTATCGACGTGTTCGGCTCCATGCATATAACATGGAGTCGATAACGTCGATAAGATGTTTTACCGGAGATTAGTGTTAACCAGACATTGAGTAACCGGCCCTTAGTCTGAATATTTAGAATATTAAAGAGGGTTGCCTATGGGTATCAAATGAAACAGGTTTAAAAAGGCTTTATTTCTGAACTATATTTAGGAGCGTTGCCTCGTATTTAAAAAATCAAATTTAACTTAAATCATTAGGCACATGAAATATGTAGGTATCACAATATCAGACGCAGGAGATTTGTTTATTTCTTATCTATATTTAGGAGGGTTGCCAGCTGTTTCAGAAGTCTTAGCTATTATTATTATTATTATGCACAAATCCGGAGACGAAGATAATGTGAAAACGATCACGAACACGAAGACGAATATAAGGCTTATATAAAAAGTAATGAACATTTCTGCATTATGAAAGGAAATCAAAAAGAGTCGAAATAGTGATACACGTCATGGCATATATCTATTTATAAGCTGATGGTACATATGATTGAAGTTAATGCAGATCCACATTATTGCCAATTATTAATATTTTGAAATTCATATTGATTTATTAAATTCAATTTAATACAATCAAAACGAATATTTCATGTACCGTTTTTAACTTGAATGTGATCTGAATAATATCGCGTATTCTACGTTTAAGTTTAGTGGAAGTGGTTTCGACACAGCCCGCAAGTCAAGACGAAGGTGCTGGATGATCCTTTTTTCCAGCGGCCTACCTTCAGCCGTGTTTAATATGACCTCGTCAATATAACCTTAGATTTTTGTACTAAATATGTACATCCTATACAGTTAAATTCAGTGAGTTAACTCTCTACTGTGAAAACTGAACTTAGAAACTGATCCCACCATTTTACCTGACACGCCTTTTACCATAGATAGCAGGGAGTCATGGGAGCATCCATACTAACTTCTTATTATAAACGATTGATTATGGAAACGCATTTTCATTTCGGAAGTATCTTAGTTCCATAGGTCTAACATTATTAGCGTTTTTTCAGTCTTTCCCTGCTGTTACGTATATCTTTTCGTTTGTGTCGATAATTTCGCCATATTGTAAATAAATATAGTAGACATTTCTCGAAAACAAAACTTATCAATTAGTCTGGTTATGCAATTCACTTCCGAGTGAATTTCAATCCCTGCCAATTTGAATTCAGAAATGAATTGCAGAACCTGCCAGAATATAGAAAGCTTCTAACGTGCTATTTATGCAGTAATTTTACTTTTTTTTACCAATTCGACTCGGCACTTTGACATCAGGCAGCGGCCGGCTGCGCATCTGTGCACTTTCGATTTCAATTCGAACACGTTCGCCAACCGCAAGCCATGCAACACTTATGTATGAAACATACGTACATAAGTATGTATGTACATAAGTTTAGGATGTGTACGCTTGCGGTTAACAAATATAACTTTGCTTTCGTTTGTTAGACCCGCTCATCAATGCCACTGCCAAAGAAACTATCTTGGCAAAAGAGTGGGTTAAAACAACATTAAGCACATAGCGAGCAAAAATAAACGAAGAGCTACATATCTACATATGTAGTGCTGAAGTCGCATCTTTTGATAGCTTTATCCGTGTTATTATATTTTTGGCATACTTTTCGCACACATTGTCAGCGCTTACATTATTGTACATATTTTCTTCGAAAAGTGTATTTACATTAAATAACACAGTGCATTGCGACAAGCTGAATTTAAATCTGCTAGTTCCGCAACGAGGATTGAACTTAATTGCACGAATTTTTGAAGAAGATGCTAGGTGACTTTGTTAGCAATGGAAAGCGTTTTTTTTTTATTTTTTATTAGTATCATAGAAACAGTAGAGGTATCCCCTATCCGTTGCATACTGTCTACCATGGTGTATAGATTTGTGCTAACTATGCACCATGCTAGACAGTATGCAACGGATCGAGAATACCCCTAGTGCATTTTATTAATGTATCTACATATATATTTTCTTTCTCAATTGCGCCTTTTCCGCCGCGAACCTTGATCGTCATCATCAAATCGCGCGGATCGTCGCACTAATATCTATTTTGCCATGTAAGCACATATTTATATTAACTAGACAGTGAACTAAAAATGCTTTACAAACTATCAAAGTCTGCAATTTCAGATATTTATTTTATTTATGAATAAGGTTTTTCGCACAATTTTTCTCAAAAGTTTTATTTCCAGCTCTCTTTAAAGGTAAAATTAGTAAGGTAAAAAAAACAAAATTCGCGCATTCAGAAAAAGTATTTTCTTCTTATTAATTTTTGAATTCTTTTACCTAAGTATGTACATGGATCTAGGAGTTTATGATGTATACACTGCATTTCGAAATTTTCCATTTTATCAACGCTTAAGTTTTAGCTTTCCTTTTCTACCGTGCCCGTCTGAGAGAGAATAAACCGTCTGTGCTTATCGGCGCTCGAACTAAGTACTGTCTGGTACGGTTTTTGTGCTCCCGCGCACGTTGCAGAAACTAATTGAATTGTTTAATTCTCCATTTCCCATTTGCTTGCGTGCTATTTGCATTAGAAATGAAACTTTTCCAAGTATTAATCGAAATCGAATAAAATTAAGGTATGGAAAATAGCCTGACATCACCAAAGCGAAATAAATTATAGTCAACACTTGTACAATGAAATTACAGATTTTTAATGCTAATATATTACCAAATACAACTAAAACTTTCTGGAGCTAAAAAAGTGGTAGATGAAATAGAAAAATAAAGAGCTAAATCTAGCTCCAAAAGCACCAAAATGGCAACACTGTTTGCGAGTGATCGTAATTATTATTTTAGTTTAACTAAATTCGACTTTACAAACAGGTGGCAACCCTACTCGTAATATTTTTAAGCTAAAACCTTCCTAAACCCCTTTCGTCTGACTCCCTTATGGTGATACCTATCTATTTCAATTACCTAATTCCTTTAATTCAAGTGGAATTTGATTTTTTAAACAGGTGGAAACTCTCTACATGTAATTAATACACATTTAGATTGATACCCATCTCTTAATAATTCATTTAACTTATAAAAAAATTTGAATCTAATTTTTTAACAGGTGGCAACTCTTAAAAAAAATAAACCTTGAATACCGCAGGGACACCCTATGTTTAATTTTATTCCAAAATTGTAATTCCTGTAATTCTCTACTATCTATATGGAAACAAGAAACGTCCAATAAACATTTTATTTCAAAGAATATATTTTTGACATTTTTTTCTATGAAGAGCTTACGCATGGTTATGCTCTTATTAAAATTCTTAGTATAAAATTTGTCCACTTTAGTGGCTTCCTGGCGGCATATAATTTATTTTATAGAGAAATTTTTGTTGAATTCTTTTTAGTGGATAAAATACCTTTACAAAAATACCAAACACTTTCACATTGCAGATAACGAATTTTTCGATTTTTGCCCGGCGGCATGTGCGGTGGAGAGAAGAAGTGAAAAAATTAAATTATATATGTATTACTACATAGTATTGTACGGGGGAAAAATCTGTCACGTCCGTTATCACATTTTAATTCAAAATTAAAGCAATAACGACTTTCTTCGGATTTTGTCTCCTTTTCGTATATTTTTTTGTCAACCAAAGGACTAATTCTAATTTTTTTTTATAAGTGACGTATGATTTTTTAAACTCTAAACTCATACGAATGTCACGAACTTACGAGAAGGCAATTCGCAATGTAAAACAGGAATCCTGGAGGGCTTTTTTCTCTTCATTATAATAAGCGAAAGAGTCCGCCCGGACGGGATGGATCCTATCCAAGGAACACAGCAACCATCAAAAATCTAAATCAGGTTTCAGGGTTAGTTAGCAATGTAGCGGCACCATGCGTAAATGTCGTTAACGAAATTATCACGCGGGAGAAGATTGCATGGGCTATTAACAGCTTCTCCATACAAATCTCCAGGTTCGGACGGGGTTTTTCTAGTAATGCTGATGGGGAACCAGTCGTGGGTAATTTCTTGGATGGGGAGCATTTTCAAAGCATGTGTAATGCTCAAATATGTTCCATCTACTTGGCAAAATATTAAAGTAGTTTTCGTTCCCAAGGTAAGCAAGAGAGGGCATACGGTATTTAAGGACTTAGACCTATCAGTCTCTCGTCTTTTGTACTGAAAACTTTCGAGCGGACCCTGGAAACGTAAATTAGTCAACGGAGAATTGTCTACTGCACAGGGCGCTTTACAGAATTTGTGCTTCATGGGGTTACACACAAGGTAGAGTCATCGCTGGAAAATTAGCAATATATTTACGTTGGCGGCCTTTCTGCGCATAGAAGGGGCGTTCAACTAGAGGCAATAGAACAGTTACTCTGAAATCAAGAGATTGAGAACTTCCTGGTAAACGGATCTCTACCATGCTTTGTACACGGATTGTAAACGCTTAGCTAGCCATCAGTCGTCCAAAGGGGGGACTCGGAAAGGCGGGGTAGTGTCGCCGCTGCTGTGGCTTTGCGTACTAAACATCATTCTTCTAAGACTCAGCGGGGAAGGGGTCAAAGCTGTCGCGTATGCAGATGATGCAGTGATTTTGGTATCCGGATTGTGCATAAATGTGATAAGCGGAATGCTTCAAAGAGCACCAGGGGAATTGGGTTCATTGGCAAATAGCTGCGGGCTCAACGTTAATCCCTCGAAGACCGAATTACTATTATTGACTACAAGGGAACAGATTCCTAGTTTTAACATACCTTCCTTAAGTGGGCCTACTCTTTCTCTTTTCCCTTACGCTAAGTATTGGAGAGTATATGTTCCTGCAAGAAAATGCTGGGTAAGAGTGGGTCCTACGACGGAATCTTTTGCTATGGATGTACAAGGCGGTGATTCGCCCAACTATTGCATAGGGTTCGCTGGTTTCGTGGAAAGGCGTAGGGATGAACTATGTTCGTATCCATGATGCATTTAATGTCGTCTGTCATCTGCCATCGATTGATCTCCTTAATAAGGAAAAATCTTCACAGACTGTGGAAAGAACGTACGTACGGACACGGACGTATCCTGTACTCTTTCGACGACATAAGCATTCGCGAAAATATCTGACTTTATTTGTCCTTCGCTTCTCTTCAAGAAAAACTTCGGTACGATGGTTCCATCAAGAAAAGAGTGAACGAACGGACGGCTTAAAAATGGATTGTGGCGTAGGGGTGAGAATTTTTTCAACCGACCTTCAAATCGAGGAATCTATTCGATTAGCGAATTCAGGTCTTTGTCATCAAAAAAAAAAAAAATTATTTTAGTCTCGAAGCTAGCGAGAACCAGCATTGCTATTTTCTCGGATAATCAGGCAGCGATGAAGGCATGGCCATGTAAGCATCACCTCCAGCATAATAAAACAGTGCAGAGATAACGTTGTGGCTTAAGCTGACAGGGTCGTTGCAGTGATCTGGGTGCCGGGGCACAGCAGCAGAATTCATGGCAGCGAGATGGGTGACGAGCTAGCCAGGGATGGATCGGATCTAGATGTCTTAGAGGCAGAGGAGGTTATTGTGCCTCTGAGCTATATCAGTTGCCCTCGAAAAAGGTGGCTTAAAGTAGGTGGAAAGGCCTACAATCCTGTAGGGTCTCCAGGAGGCTCTGGCCCACCTAATGCGCAAAACGCACTGATTTTCTTATCAAAATAAAGAGGAGGGATCTATCTCGACAAACTGGCGTTTACACAGGGCACTGGGCTGTGGGAATCCATGCTACAAGACTAGGACTGGAACACAAAACTTCGTGTAGCTGTAATTCACGATATGCAGAAGACCCCGTGGAGCATCTGCTGTGTGATTGCTCGCAATACGTAGGGCTAGAATCAGGCTTCTAGGCAAACCCGGCAACTGCGATTTAACAGACATAAGTGATATTAACCATAGGTGCTAATTGTAGTTTTTTAACCTGCCACCTAAACCTGCCAACCCACCAATATTTCGCGTATGGTGAATATCTGATCTATGGTGGATTTATCAGATCCGAAGCCAAATTGGTGAAGTTAAGTCATCTCATTGACGATTTGCTGTATCCTTTCGTACAATATGCCCGATAAGACCTTAAATACGATCTCGGATGGCGGACCAGCGGAACTTTTCACGTTGTAGATGGCACAGAACATTCTTAAATTCCAACCGGTAGGCCTGCTTTCGTCTGACCATATTCTGCATACGAGTTGATGCATGCAGCTTATCAACTCTTCACCGCCGAACTTGCTATTCATACCTCTTCATATGCAGGCATGGAACATGTATTCCGTTCGCCTTGATTCGGGTTCGTCTTTACGCTGATTTCAGTGCTATTATCATTTAGTAGGGCGGAAATGTGTTTTTTCTATAATTTACGTATGTTATGGAAATCGGTAAGTAGGTTACCATGGTTTTTCTTATAGGAATTCGCCCTCATCTTGAAATCTTCCATAAGTCGCCTATATTTCTGATAAAATTTCAGGAGTTTTTCCTGTCGGACAGCCGATGTGGAGAGTGGCAAAGCTGACAATTGATTCCGATTTCAGTTTTCAGCGTTGTCTTGCTGGGCTTACATTTTTTTCTGCATAAAGGCGTATGCGTATCTTAGCTCCAACCAGATAGCGGGCCTCATTTGTAATAAGTGAATTTAAGCTCCGACTCGATTTTAAGTCAAATTCTCTACTTAAACTCATTTCATCAGTGCAAAAACTGAGTCTGATCTTAAGCTCTCCCCTACCAACCCTGGCATTAAAATCGCTAAGCCCGATGTTGATTCTTGAAGGATAAAAAGATATCTTTGAATGCCTTAATGCTGCTTTTCGTGGGAGAATTGAAGTAGAGTTTGAAGAATCTCGCTTTGGTGTGTTCTCTGGGTTAAAAACTAGGCAACCCAAACCCAAGCCCAATTTTACGCTCATTTATATTTTTCATATCTAAGTATAGCAGACGTCCGCCGCATTTCGATAGCGGTGATGTCAGCCTTGGTCTTCCTGACAAAATCAACCAGCCGGGCAGAGCCACCTCGACGATTAAGTGTCCAGACATTCCAGATACATATTTACCTTCAAATCATAGTCTTTTAAACTTCCGTCATGGCCGTCATCTAAAGAAGTTTCATCCGGCATATAGCGGATCTCAAATCCAGCGCACAGTCCGAAACTTGGACAATTTTTTAAGACACATTTATTACCTTGTTTATACTATACACATAAAGCGCTTTGACTCAGTTCGCTGTGACTCAAAAGCAATGCATAAACCAATTTTGAATAGGTTTTTTTAAATAGGTTTTTTTATTTTGTTCATCATTCATTTAACACGAGGTGAAATATCGGCTGGTTTTCTTTATACAGCCAGCTTTAAGATTGAATTATTATTGCAATAAATTTCCATTTCGGTCAACCGCGTAAATTAAAATTACACAAATGTTGAATAAAAGCACAGTCGCAACATTTGCAATCGTTTCTTTAGACTTCATATCGAACCCATAAATTTAAATTAAAATGTTAGTTTTATCATATACATACATATGTACATATAGATATGTAACAGTATTCATTGAAAAAATAAACATACTATTTGCATCTACCTAATACTCTCTATAATCAACGGGAACTCCTTACCCGATAACAGTGTAGCAAGCCATTTTCACTCCTCATACAGTTTTCGCCACTAACCAAATGCTGAAATTGAATTTTATTTATTTTATGCCGACGATAAATGCAAATGCAGTTTGTAGCACAAGAGTATTAATCTAAAGGCCAATGGCTCGATGCCAACTCCTTCACAGCGAAAAACTATAGCGATGTCATTTTTTTCTTTGCCTTGAAAAGCTATGGAAAACACTAGGTGGAGGTGTGGGAAAATCGTGAAACTTAAACCATAAGCATTTGGAAAAATTCGACCTTAGCATTTATTATTGAATATGTCACAGTCTGTATTAATTTTTTATAATAAACGTAGACAAAAATGAGGTGATATTTTCCATTTTACATATTTGCAAACAAATCCAGTTTATTGTGCCTGTTAAAAATATAATTGCCTTCGGTGTTGAAATGTATTTTCCAATTGTGTAACGCTTTTTTTTTTTGAACCCCTACACCAACGTTCAACTGATAGTCAGTTACATACATACGGCTTGAATTTAGATTCACATACACATGGACATTAGAGTGGGCCAAAAAAAAAATTGTCAAAGATAAAGTTTGGGGCACCTTCCAATACTTTTCCTCTTGCCGAAATAGGTGCTGGTTCCAAACCTTTCGTTTCTAAGTATAAATTTAGAAGTATTGCGTACATATATTAATCAAGCAATTGGTTAAGTAACCTAAGAACATCTCAAATTTAAATTATCTAAAAAAAGATCATAAGCTTCAGTTGTCATGGCCACAGTACCTTTTTATAAAAATCACCAATATAGCATAGGAGGACTCTACGTGTAATTCTATGCAAATTTTCCGAAGAAACCATGAAGTGTAAAAACTTTCACTGTTGCGCCCTCCTTAAAGCATATTTTTATAAAACAAAATTTAGCCCCTCGTTACCGACACTACAGCAATATGCTAAGAAACCTATTTTCACAATTTGGCAAACTACAAATTGATTTCAGACCCATGTTTTCTTCGGAAAATTTGCTTGGAATTACACGTATAATCCTTCTGCGCTATACGCGCGTAGTCGAATAGCATAAATTTCTCATACAAATTGACCCGCACTAACATGCATACATACACACCGATACAATATAGCATGGCTAAGTGTTTACTGCTTCGGATTCGGCTTTTGGCAGCAGGATACGCATTAATTTGATTCCTCACATAGGTAATAAATAAATGATAGCATTTCGTTATCAGTAGTCTGGCAGCGTGGGGTGATTTATAACGAAAAGCTACTTGTGACGCTTGTCACGACGACATTTGATAAGTCAATCAATCATATTTATATTATGTATGTAGTTTATGCAACTTGTTTTCGATTTCTATTTTATGTATGCATACACATACGTATGTATATTCTTCTTTTTTCTCTATCGTGGCAATACAAAATTTTGTGGTCAGTGGCCGCTGGTGTTAGCTAAATTGCTGCAAGTATTAATTCCAAAGCCAGTTAGAAAATGATGAATCGAGGCTGCCAGAGTTTAAAATTGCTTATTATTTGCAGGAGTTGCAGGGCAAGAATTTCTCCAGACTCGCGTTATTCAGCAGTTGCAGGGCCTAAAGTCAGCAATCGGCGAAGTACCAAACTGTCTACTAGAATTCGCTAAAGGAAGGGCAATATTCTTTAACATTGCATGAATGCAGATTCATGGGTTGTAAACGTATCTGGCAACACTACAGGCAATATTTCGTTTCTGTACGACCTATTATGGCCAGCATAACCTAACCTAAAGTTCTTTAGAATAGCACGGAACGGGGCAGCCAGAATAGATCCATCTACTGTAGTATTAAGATTTGGGAAAGGTTTTCTACCAATAATGTGCGTTTTTTTTTAGAATTTTTTGATTACCATATTTTTATGAAAAAATAACAAAAAAATTTTAACTTTAAAAATCTTGCAAATATTTAACAAAAATCACCATATACTCATCATTGCTGCTCACTGTATGTGTGTAAGTTTGTTTGTTTGGGCCAAACCTTGCAATCAATGTTTGATGATCTAGTTACTTGAAACTTTAAATTAAGCTCAGAATCCAACGACAAAGCAATAAATGCACAAAAAACGTATTCAGTAGGTGGATCGGGGGTCTATATATTTCGAAAACCTGCATCTGTGGTCTACTTTAGTTTATATTTATAATTCTCATTTTTGTTGTTGGTATTTCCGACAGGGTAGGAGTGTGATGTAATGTGGAACGATTTTCCGTCATCCCTTGTCAAATTTGGTTTGGAGACAAACCGGTTTCGGCGTTGTGCCATCTTCAGTGTCATTTTTCGTATAATATAATATATAATATATAATACCTAACTGAAAGGAATAACTCCACAAAAAATGTTGCCGATAGGTGGCGCAAGATTCGAAATATTTGGCAAACTCATATTTATGATTCGATTTCGTTTACATATCGAGAGCTTGTTTTAATGATAGTTTCCACTATTAACTTATTATAAATAAATTCAAATAAACTTCTCACAAAATTTGCATTTTCTTTTAATCGATTTAAAAAAATATGTCTGAAAAATATTCTGTATTGAAAGCAGGTAGGTTTTCTCCATGAAATGCATTTTTTTTTATTAAAAAGTTAATTAACTTTTAAAGAAAATATTCTTACTAACAAAATCAAGAAGAATTTTCGCATCAAATCAATAAGAAATTACTGTATGTTTTAGTTTTTTCATCTGTCTTACCTCTTCGTTAAACTCTTGTGACAGGAAATCATTTAATTTTTACAAGTTATAGCCTTAAGTAGGGAGCCCACAATGGTAAATTTTAATTCACTCGAGCATCGTGGAGACCTATTGGATTTTCAAGATTAGACAATAGAAAGAGTTGCGGGGTTCGTGTTACCATACGGAAAGATTAAAAGTGGGAGAGAAAAAGTTACTCGATCCCGAGATGTTAAGAGAGCCCGAATGAAGCCCTCGTTCAATAATCGGACGATTCAGATATGACGCAAGCTCGAGGCGTCGTCTTGGATATACAAAAGAAAGGATTTTCTTAATTTGACGATTAAAATAAAAATTTGTTCGTTTATCAGATGTTTCGCTTGCGTCACGTTTTAATCGCCAAATTATCGAAATGGACACTTTTCGGTGTGTGGTTAACCCACCATACCTCAATTTAACACGCTCGAGTAAATATTGCCATTTTCGGATCGGAAACCCAACGCGGGTCGCCCTACATAGAGGGCTTAGACTTTATGGATGCATTCAACAGGCTGCAAGGTATCCCCCATATCTTAAATCTGCCGCTCTCGATTTTTAGGTTTCGACAGCGCAAAGTTTCTCCTTAAGAAATATTTGAAAACGAAAAACACTACATCAACCACCAAACAATTAGAATAAAATCCCAAAAGCCAAATATTTAGAATGTACTCAACCGTGATTAAAATTGAAATACTAATGTTAGTGATTTTAAAATTCAGCTTCATTCTACTGCCAACCTCGAAAGTGAACTTTACAAATAAATAAGCAATTAAATTGTTTGCCAATTTTAATTATACGTAGCGCATGTAGAACTTCAAAAATTTGCTTTTTGTGTGGCCCGCCTATGCTTCTGAAGTTACCATTGCTTAATATACGATTACTTGATTTCCGCATGCAACACTAAAAGTATTGCACCCATATCCATAAATATGTTGTACGAAAAAATTTTAAAAAGTAACACAGCAAAACTGAATAATGAAACAAAAACATTTGCACTACTAATAAAAAATAACTTGTGGGATAAAACTCTTATATCGCGACCGGTTCGACATAAATATTAGTATGTTATTGTTGTTGTGCACCGCAATGGCGATGTCATTTCCGTCGTTTGCCAATTTTGTGGAAACTATTAACTATTTGAATTTGTTACGATTTTACGTATTTATGGTCAAATGTATGCATTTCTCTGCATACTACATATAAACGTGCAAGCAGTCCATACTTAAATATGTATGCAGATGTACTTGAAGCCATAAAATGATAGCGTGTATGCTTACATACCCCATAGGAAATAGGAGCACATAATAATTCCTTACCAGCAACATACATACATTTCATCCGTTGGTCCTAACCACTTCCCTACCGAATCTTCTTACCTTAGCAAAGGCGTGATTACCTTATGGAAGTACGAATTTAGAAAGTAAATTTGGTATCACGCATATTTCTGAGCCGCTTTACCAAATAAGGTATATATAATGTATATCAGTCACTCGGAGTAGCCCAGAGCTCAAAAATAACTTCGGCGGCACTTTATTTTGCAGCTTCCACTGTAAGGCGTCAGCATAGGTGTTCATTTTGCGATTTACTAATAGACGACATTGGTCATGATGACAATTTTTGTACTAAAAGCTGAAAGAAAGCATGAATTATCTCGTAAGGTGCTTAATTTTTCCAGTGGGTATGTATGTACTAGGGATGTTTCGAATGTCATATTTTCCACATTCGCGAATTCGAATGCGAATTTTCTGAATCCGAATGTGCGAATGCGAATGGTAAGAATAACATTAAAAAAGCTATGATCGTTGTTATTACTTAAAAATTTTGTAAATTATTAGAACATTGAACGAGTGCTTAACCTATACAGTGTTTTAAACTAGCAGTCAAAGTTCAAAAGGGGCATATTATGTATGTATACATATTTCAAAAAAAGTAGTTTTGCTACCTTTTCTCCCATGAGGCGATTTCTTAGAGGCTTTTATATAAGTCCGGCTGCACTGAACAATTGCTCACTTGGAACGTTGGCGGGTGGAGCGCTCAGATCTGTCAATTTGTCGTATTTTAGTTTAGTTTTCCATCAATCGAGAGGATTTGCACCGAGATAAGCTCGTTTTTCTTTAAGATAGGCCTTCAATTGAGCTTTACCCCCCTATTATAAATTCATACGATACACGATAAACGCTTGCATTGTGTTAATCCCTATTACGAATCGATGTTTGTAAGTAGTATGAAATTCGATAGTTAGCGTGGCTGATTTGTGTTGGATCACAATAAAAAGCGAACAAAAATCGGAAACGATAATACGAAAACTGATTTTAAACGATGCGCTTGCAAGCGTTTATCGTCTATCGTCTGGAAATTCATAATAGGGGGTTAATTTCATTTTTTTAACGTCTCCAGAATCTACATCCGAGCGTTCGCTTTCGCTGGAGAAATCTAAAATTATTTCCAGGTTGCTTATAATACTTTTAGCAGTACCTGTTGAAGGCCCATCAATTTGCTTCATATACTACTTAACCGTTTAGCGCCTGAGGCTAAAAGCCGGTTATTGTCCATACCCTGGTTAGACAGACTTGGAGCCATTTCAACAATATTAGAGTGGACTCTCTGCATTCGCTAAACATTCGTATCACTTGATGCGAATGCGAATGTGTAAAATGATGCGAATCATTCGCATAACGAATGCGAATGCAAATATTCGCAACATGCCTGGTATGTACATGCATAAATACATACTTATATATGTACATATGTACATTTATTTTCAGTTTATTGGTGGCTGTCACTCACTTTCAGCCGCCCGTGACTTTGACACTGCTGCAACAGGTTAAATTGCCAAATGCACTTGAATGAAAAATGCCGCATAATATACATACATACATACAGTGTACATAGGCATTTACAGCCATGCAATATGTCTGCATCATAAAGATGTAAATCGACCTGGCATTACGTGACAAACATATAAAAGCGCACAAAAAAGCTGTCAAGAAAACTCTTGTAAAAATGTTGCATTCGTTATGGGAGAGTCTTCAGGTTTATGCATTCATTACCCCCCTAGTGCAAATTGTGGGAATGACATGACATTACATATTCGTATGAATGTATAACAAGAAATGTGAGCCATATTTAGCAGTACCGAGAATTATATGTATGTATAAACCTGGGCTTTCTTTAAAGGTACACAAAACAAATAGTTATTTAGTATACTAAGTGGTATATAAGAGCGATCATAATTAGTAGTCTTAAGTTCATATCTGACAGGTGTTTGCGTCCTGAAAGTTGGGAGTCACAAAACGCATTATCGTATGTCGAAGATGTTCACTTAGGCAACGCCGACCACCTAAGCAACACGAACATTGGTTAAATGCAGAGCAGGCAAATTTTCGATGACAACATCGTCCAAAACGGTCAGATGTTGTCTATTTTCCAAGTAAGCAAAGCAAGCGAGTTAAGCGTTCGCGGTTGGCTAATTTTTTTTTATAAACTTAATTTTTTGTTTTGTTTTATTTGATTTTATAATTCTTTAATTTAAATTTTGGAGTTTAATTTTATTTAAACAGTTTACAAAAACTATAATTACATAAAGAAAAAATAAACGTAATAATTGATTGAATTAAAAAAAAAAAAACTATATGAAAATCCTATTGTTTATGTAACCATTTTTTTTTCCTTTTTAAGAGTTTTTACATATAAAATCTGTGTTCGTATGGAAAAGTAGCTTATGTCGAAAGGCCGGCTTTAGTATAATGCGGCATTCCCTTTATTTTTTAAACGACAAGGAATTTTTTGATGAGACTTAAAAATAATATTGATTTGCTAGTATCGGAACTATTTTTTGCACGTTTATTTGCTAAAAGTTGTTTAACGGCTTAGCGCCCGTAAGTTATTCGCAATCCTATGCTGCGAATGCCGATTTATACTAAAGCCAGCCTTTCGACATAAGCTACTTTTCCATACGAACACAGAAATATATTACTAGGCTGAATCGATTTTGTGTGGGAGGAAAATAAAAGGCATTTGACCGTATTTTAATAGTAAAATTATGATGTCTTCGGTCTAAGCCAATTGTTGTTGGCCACGAAAGATTAATTTAAAACTTATCTTTATCCCGCGCAATTGAATCAAAGTGTATGAATTTTGGAAATGAAATTTGAAATGCGTTAATTGTAATAAACAGGGCGATATATCAAATTAACGGTTATTAAATTTAGTACCTCACGTTCATTTATAATTTTTCAATAAGTCTACAAGTTTTTAAGATATTAAGAGGAAACTTACAAAATCTTCGTTGCGAAAAATACAAAAAAGTGAGACGAGATTTATTTCAACGGGTTTAATGTTTTCGGATGTTTATATAATATTAAAAGGACCATGTACTTAATCACGCCGATTTGGTCAGTTTTTAAGATTGTGGTGCAGGAAGTCAAACATGTATTGTCAAAGATTAGGAATCGTTTGATAAGTTAATACTGGTTTCAAGCATATAAGTATTGACATACATACATACATACATAAACATAATACAATTTGGGTGATAAACGCTCATTTTAAGTCCATTTATGCAGTCTTTAAAATTGGTGCTCAATGGTTTCATTAAACACCGACGAAGCACATTTTTCGCGGTTTCTAAATTAGCAGTTATATGAAACTAGGGAACATGCAATAAGTGTTTAGATATACATAAATATTTCTGTTAAGTAAGTCCATTATGTGAAAAAGTGACTGTAGGTAAATGCAATAGTCTTTAACATCTCCCGGGAAATCCTTTTGAGGACTCTCCAATTGGACGATATTTCTTTGCATTCAGCTTGAACGAAAAAACTCACTCCGTGGCACACTTTTCTGTAATCCGGTTCTTTGATTTAAAAATTATTTATACAATTGAAGAGAAATTTATTTAGAAAAATCTGGAGACCCACTTAAGTCTTTCGCTATAACTTTGGGAAATGTTACTCGATCGGTACGTAATAATTACCAAATTGAAGGCGAGACTTACTGTTACCGATTTATGATAATATTATGATGAAAAACGTTCAGATTATAAACAAGTTTTTTTTTAAATAAAAAAATGTTGAACAAATTTTTTTTGACATTTTCCTTTATTTGCAAATTTTTTTATATTGTATGCATAAACATAAGTGAACTAATTAGTGTTTCTGGAAGTTGTGCCTGTTCAGTGTTTCCATACTCATTTGCATAAACAAAATTGCTCCACGGTGATGGAACATAATGGCTTTTCTATTAGAGCTACCGAAATTGTTCCTAAATTTGAAAAAAAAAATTCGCAAACTAGCTAATATTAAAAAAAAAATAATAGATTATTTGGAACCAGCGACCTAATACACGCCAGCAATATTAATGCTGTTCTTTACATCTTTTCACTATAGACCAGTGCAATTATCAAGAGAACAATTAAAATATTATTAACAAGAATTGGTCTTATTCGACTAGTGTGCTCTGGGTCACTTGGCGGTCGATGCGCGGGCTCTTACAATTAAAATAAAATTTTTCATGATACAATATATTTTCACTATTACCAAGGGATTTCAGAAAAATTAGATTTTCGACCCGCCCTAATAGTTACTATGAAAAAAGGTTAGATAAACAATTGGTTAGTATTTTTGCAGTCCTCTAAGAGAAACAGAACTTCCTGATCGAAAAATATTGATTTTTAATAATTCTATACCATTTCTACGAAAAGTGGTTTTTTCCCATAGAAAATATATGGAAAACTTTAGTAAAGTAAAATAAACGCAATGCGTGTAGTCCCTACGCGCGGAAGAAATGAAACTTAATAGAGGAAATTCTAAAAAATCAACGGTAATTTTTAGCCACTTGAAACTTGCACATTATTAGACTAAAATTGAATGGGCTATAATATAAAACTGTGTATTCAAAAAAATTCTACCGCTTCTGAGAAAAAAGTTTGAAATTTGGGTGAAAATTTGTTGAACTTTTTTGCGGTCTTTTAAAAAGTTTTAAGCTTGAGTTTATGTGAGTTTTGTGAGAGAATGAACTGTATTTTAATTGAAAATTCTTAAAAATAAATAAATAAACATGAGTGGCAAACAATATCACTTTGAAATGGGGGTGCTATTGTATTGGCCAATACTGTACATACACATGTACATTCTTTCTAATATGCAATATGCATATATTTTTTTAATTTTTAACGAGCTTTAATTTTTTATTTTTTATAACCGACTGGTAAGTTTGATTATTATTTGTGGCTGAGATAACATTCATATCTGCAATAATAACTAATGGGTTGTGGATCATTTCTACCATTAACCACTTCCAATGAAAACTTTTCTTTCAAAAAGTTTTTCAGTTCATCAGATTCGGCCAGCAACATTGACATTGAAATCTCCTTCGTGAACTGCAGGTCGATCATAACAGTCTACTTATCTTTATCGTTATCTTTATCTTTATCTTTATCTTTATCTTTATCTTTATCTTTATC
>NW_023458567.1:22426671-22448623 GCF_013731165.1 Rhagoletis pomonella | reverse complement strand
TATCTTTATCTTTATCTTTATCTTTATCTTTATCTTTATCTTTATCTGTATATTTATCTATATCTTCATCTTTATCTATATCTTTATCTTCGTCTTCATCTTTCCTTTGTCTTCATCTCTTTTTTTATCTTTGTTCTTGTTTATATTCAGGTCTAGTCTCTCCCCGCCCAGTTGGCGTTTAACCGAGCCATTCGTTTTCTGTACTCGACGTATATACTACCTTTACCGTGGCGTTGAATATTTATCGAAAACATGGCAGAGTTTAACTTTTTAAACAGGTGGTAACCCTCTTCAAGTACCACAGAAGTTTTTTAATTCTTGTGTTTCTTAAAACTTTCTTTTCACGCTTAATGTATAGTATTTTATGCGTAAGACTTCTCGCAGGTGGCAACCCTCCTGCATGCAGCTAAAAAAATACAGTTTATTCAAAACCATTTCCTTTGATACCCATATTCGGATAAGTCATTTAACTTAATAAATACTTCAACAAAAAATACGGGTATATTTTTTCAGTACAGGACAATCCTAGGGGATGAGAGCATTAAAACTCCGGCTTACTTTTTTACATGCATTTTTGGACCACCCTAATGCACATACATATACATTTATAAGTTTTCAATTTTCCAAAGATATTTATGTATGTGCATTTGTATGTATGAATTATAAATTTATTTTAGTGAAAGGATTTTTTCGCAATTTTTATAGGTTCAACGATAAAGTAATTTAAGTTCATCCAACCGAAAAACAAATTACATAATTAGTACAAAAAAGTGGTAATTTATTTGGCAGTTTAAACTCAGACACTTTTTGTTATTTTCGTTCATATGTATGTATGTATTTGCCTTTCATATGTAGGTGTGTACATTCCGTTTTTGGTTTTGAGTTGTCGTCTTGAGTACATGCCTCGCTAGGCTTTCTGCGAAATCGAAAATTGTTATTGTGAAACTTAACACCATACCAAACGTTTACCGTTTTACCGTCATACATATGCTAATCCTACTGGTTTTGTATTTCGCCGGGAAATGGCTTAAACATGAACCTCTATATTATGTAGCTTCTGTTCAGATGCAGTCCTTCCTGCGATCCGAGTGCGTCACCTTAAATTTACGACTTGCATTTGGAATCTGCAAATATGCACTTATAAGGTTAATGGGACGATTGGGGATTGCAGCCTCAGTTGGGTGCAATGAAAATGTATATTATGAATAGCAACTAACAGTAAAGCACCCAAGATGAAGTACCCGAAAATAAGCTCCACTTCATTTTTCCATCGCAGTTGAGGTCTACCCTTCCTTTGTTACCACCAGCGAGTTCCGTGTTGAATACTTTCAACGCTGGAGCGTCGATGTCCATTCGAACGACATGTCCAAGCCAGCGGAGCCACTGTATTTTAATTCTCTGCACTATTATGGTCGTTGTAAAGCTGATACAGCGTTCCATCGTCTTCGGTACCTGCCATCGCCAGTACATAAGGGCCCGCAAATATTTCGCAGAATCTTTCTCCCAAAAACTCAAAGAGCCGCCTCATCGGATGATGTCATTGTTCATGCTTCCGCGCCTTATACCAGCACGGACTTGAGTGACTTTTAAGTGTGGCTTTCGTACGTCGAGAGAGGACTTTACTTCGGAATTGCTTACTCAGTCCAAAGAAACGCTTCTTGGCGAGAGTGCTTCTTCGTTGGTTCTCGATCCTGACATTATTCAGCCTCAATGCGTAAGCCGTAAATTAGGCTAAATTGTACGACTCGACAAAATTGGCATTGTCTACTGTCGTGCTGAAATAAGTAAACGACGAAAATCGTCGAAAACTATACAGTGCTGCCAAGTTTTTCCGTTTTAATACACTACAAGAAGAATTTCCACGTAAAATTATGAAAAAATCTATGGAATTTTCTTCGTTTTTTCATCTGTTTTATCCCTTGGCTCAGAAACTTTTCGTAATGACAATCTTCTTGTTATTGTTTGATTTTTTCATGTTAAAAACAAGAAATGTGATTGAAGTTGAACATTTGAAATTTTTTATTTGTTAGCTTCCAGCAGGTGCGGGACCCATTGGCGTCAAAGGCGACATGTAATTTTTATTATTTATTTTTTTTGCTTCTCTTAGTTACAAAAAACGCATCTGTGAAGTGGAGAACACGATAAAACGACGAAGAAAATTTACTCAAGTTCAACATTTGAGGACAAATTTACAGAACGGCCGTGACTGACGTGCAAACTTTCAGAAGCTCCGGGTTCAAATCTAGCCTGAGGACATGTTAAAATTATTATAAAAATATTTGGTTTTTATCCGAATTATGAAAAAGCATATGCGAAGTGCACATAAGCGTCGTCGGTGTAGATGATAATACCATCAGTTTCCACCAGTAATTCTGTGTCTGATACTGCATTTGTTGGACATCCTATAAGAATCCTTAAGCGGAAGTCACAGAATGACGTACTGTGATCTGTGCCGGAATCCTGTTATTATGTCCCTCAGATTTAGATCCATGTTCGAACAGCTTCCATAATTTTATGTGAAAGATTTTATTCAATCCTCCTTGGACGTTGTGTAAGTACAAGATACTCGAGCCCTGCTGCCCATTTCAAACAGTGAAGTGTCTCCAAAATTTTACAACATATTCTTTTCTTCGTTTTTGTCAGATTGCTTCTTGTTTGCGTAACGCTCAGAAAGAATGCTTTGTGTATACATTTGTTTGTCCTGAATACTCGTATACACTGGAACTATGAATGTCATTGGGCGCGTTCATAAGACGTAGCTGTTGCCTAACCGTTGGCTGTTTGTCTTAGAACCGCACAGTTGAGTAGTTCCGCTCAGCTCAACAGTTGGCAACTTTCCGCAATTTTTTCCAGCGGAAAATTTGTATGCTACTTGAACTCAACGTGTTGGGCTTATCGTAAACAGCTGATCGAAAAGACTTACGCCGCTTATATTAAATTTAACGACGCTTTGTTTTTACACTACTGATGTGATAAAGTAACTAAAATATTTTATAATAATACTACGTTTCTAAATATATGTTTTTTAAGATGTTTGCTATATAATTATACTCTATTTAATTCATTATACCATTGAACGATTTTTTCTACACGGCGGCAGCTCAGCGTTGAATTCTAAATACTATCGGCGCAACTATCTCTATTTATTGCAATTTCATTTGTATGCATTTATCAGCTGTTCATTTGGCAGCATATTCCTCAAGCCGTTTCTAAGAAGTAATTGTTGGGTTCAACAGTTGCCAGCAGTTTCGTAGCAAATGAGCTAAACAGCTACGTCTTATGAACGCCCCCATTATTGCCTCTTTTGGCATGTCGACAAATGTTATTTGTAAGTGATGTCGGATCAGCTAAATTAACTATAAAAGAGACAAAAAAACATCACCTCGTTTTTTATACAAATGATTGAAAAAACGTCCCCCGCTGACAAATGATTTTCGCAAACATTTGTTAGGTGCGAAGAAAAATGTTTGCTCTCGTGTTTTAAACATATCTACCTAAGTACATACATACATGCCTACATACATTAATATTGTTAAACATAGTAAAACCAACGCTGACAAGCTTGATCAATACCTAAACTGAAATGCCGCGCATGCGTGCTGCTGTTTAGTTGGTTAGCTCGAATGCATTTCATAAATCTTCAGGCGCACTGGTTGCAACATTGCAGCACAAAATTGTAATTGTCGATGCCTGCAGACGCTTGTAATCTACACATAATTACAAAATATCGTATCATTGCCGTTTTCGAGCAGCGCAAATGAATTGTACCAACACCAATCGCGTGTTTGCCATTTTGTTAACAACAGATTTGCAATTCATTACTTAGTAAATACCCATCTTTGAAGCGCATAAATTTTGAAATCATTTCGATTACTAAGGTACAAGTGTAAAAAAAGTATGTAAGTAGCGACTCATGCACAATTCGGCTCGAAAATGTGAGGAGTGCACTCATGAATGCCGGCAATTATGGCATTCAAAGTCGATCAAATGAAGTGAATGAGCGCATTTATCATTTGAAGAGCCAGTGGCGATTACCAACCAAGACGCATTGCAATGCAACGCACCGTTACATTTCGTAATTGCAAATTAATTGCAAGCATAAGTAAGTATGTAAATAAAGCAATTTTAATTGCAAGGAAAAATCTATATGCGCCAAGCTGTGGGCGGCCGGTGCCTTTCGGCGTCGGAAATCTAATGGAAATACAAATAGTTTATAAATTTTAAATTTTTTCGGTTGTTTTTGCTGGTCAGGCGGCGATGCATGCGATTACATACACACATATGTACATGTATATCTATTAGACTGCATCACCAACAAAAGTTGCGTTTTTCCGCCGGAATTACAAAATCTATTAAATCTAAAGACTTCCCCAAACCAAACATACCTCCAAAAATGTAGTGTTTTATTAATAAAAATGGGTTCTTAAAG
Organism: Rhagoletis pomonella; assembly: GCF_013731165.1. Taxonomy (NCBI): domain Eukaryota; kingdom Metazoa; phylum Arthropoda; class Insecta; order Diptera; family Tephritidae; genus Rhagoletis; species Rhagoletis pomonella. The sequence continues at coordinate 22,444,194 of NW_023458567.1, read as the reverse complement.
TATTTTTTGGAGAAAAACTCTTCGGACAATAAAACAGTTTAAGCTTAAAAAATCTGCATATAAATATTAAACAAAAATTCAACGGAATCATAATAATGAGATTTTTGTTGCTGTTTCTTAACCTTTTCAAAGATTTTTTTAAGAAAAACTTGAATAACTGGACCGAAAGGAAAGGTATTTTCTCACCCTTTGTATTTCTTTGAAAAAAAAAAACTCTTTCATGTCCCAATTTTTATTTTTTCAAATATCAACACATTTTATTTAAATTTGAAAATAAATAAAATCACACCTCCCAAGTCTAAATCGGTAGAGTTTTGTTCAAAAACAGCATCAAAAATCCCATTACATAATAGGATTCTGTTGAAATTTTTTTTTAAATATTTTTATGCAAAATTTTTGAGCTTAAACTTTTTTGCCAACTAAGTTGAGTTTTTTTTTCAAAAAAAATCTTTAAAAAACTTTCTTTATTCATAAAAAATTAATATTTTGGAGGTATTTTCAAATCGATCCAGCTGACGAAAATCTTAATATTTTTCCGAAATATTTTGGCGAAAGTCTTAAAGATTTTATAATTGCAATAGAGAAGCAGTTTTGTATGGGGAGGGATGCAGTCTAATGTGTATACACATAAAGTTGTGTACATTTATACGCACTTCCTGTGCGTGAATACCTTTATTCCAGTTTCCTACATAATGCACGCAATTGCGCAATCGATTTTTTCTCATGCTGCTAATTTTTTATAACTACTGGCATTTAATATACTTATGAATATACATACATACATATGTACTTAAGTACATGTATATATATATATGTATTTTATGACTCCCAACAAAACATTTTAGCACATGAGATAGAGAGAGAGCTAGAGGTATGTTCAGCGCATCATAAAACACATCTTTCCCCATACCGCCCATCTTTGAACTGTCGGTATATGAAAGTGTTAGGTTGGGTCATACTGGCTGGCCATAAGAGGTCTCCCATAGACGAATATAACGTCCATAGCTTTGCCAGGTACATTTACGGCCATTCACGCAATGCTAAAGAACTGTGCTGTTCCTTTAGCGAATTTTAATAGACACTTGGTCCTTTAGCGATTGCTGATTGTAGGTCCTGAAGGTGCACCTTACCGAGTAGCGCGAGTCTTTACCTGCTGATGGCTGGACGCTCGCAAATTATATGCTTTATTAGGTGGAAGGTTTTAGCCACCGCCAGCCTTCTTATAGCCGCCTTATATGAAAGTAGACCCTAACTTAATAGCCGCCTGACATATTATGTAAATGTTTACCAGCTCGCTAGGCGAGTAAGTTTCATTTAGTATCTCTGCCGCTGGACACTCGCAGTGCGGCCCGATATTCCTTGTTCCATCGTAACTCAGCCATTCCTGCGAATTTCAAGTGTACTTCCACCCAAGTGGAATGTTTGTTGTCTCGACTTCGTATACAGAAAGGGATGCTCCTGCCTTAGTCAATTGGTTTGCCCTTTCGTTTTCGTATATGTTTATGTGACTGGGAACCCAGACGAGTGAGATATGTATCTTTTCGTTTAGTAGTCGAGCTTAACGCACACTTGCATCCTGACTAATTTTTATACTCTTTCACTTTCGAAATCCTACAAGCCATTTCAATACCCAAAACATTGCTTGTCATTTTGGATACCGCAGGCAATTTAAGACCCGTCAATATAGGTACCAACCGCCTAAAAGGTAATTTCATCTGAAAGTGTTTTCTGAGATCTAATGAAGGCGGTATATAATCAAATATTGCCCCTAAGTCTGAGAGCCTGACGCTTTGAGTCTGATTTGCAAAATTCACTGCAATTCCGTGTATGTGGAGTTTTCAGACGTCCGTAAACCTAGCTGACCCAAGTCGCCAAAAATCAATAAAAATTATCTAGGAATTAGGTGTCTTTTAGGTGTTAATTAGTGCCTCCAAATTTAACCTAGCTGACCCATCTTTAAATTTTGGTTTTAAATTTTCCAAATATATGCTGGAATTAGGCGTCTTTTAGGTATTCTTCAACGCCGCTAAAACTAATTTAGTAGCTCCATCGGTTTCCGAGAAATTCGCAAAAATGTGTTTTCGTAAACCTAGATGACCAATACATTTTTGCGAATTTCTCGGAAACCAATGGAGCTACTAAATTAGTTTTAGTGACGTTGAAGAACATCTAAAAGACACCTAATTTCTACATATATTTGGAAAATTTAGATCTAACTTTAAGGATGGGTCAGCTAGGATTACGTAAACCTAGCTGACCCACACATTTTTTGCGAATTTCTCGGTAACCAATGAAGCTACTAAATTAGTTTTAGTTGCGTTGAAGAACACCTAACAGACACCTAATTCCTGCATATATTTGGAAATTTTTAAACCTAAATTTAAATCCTGGCGGATTTCCTACAGAAACCGACGGATGTGCATTTCTGGAGATGTCCTTAATGCCGTTTTGTACTGCTTGTTGTACTGAACTTATGTATATTCAGTACGATTCATTAAAGGTGTTTCTTACTTCAGTTTTAAGCTCCCTAATTTACCCATATAATTAGCGTTGGGCCTTTAGTGCTTTAGTTTGGGCTGAATTTGTTATATTTTTACGACTATTCAAAAAAGCAGCGGCATCTCCTAACAGTAAAACTAATATCTAACGAACCTTTTGAAAAAAGAGAATAATCAAAATCGGGTGGGGTTTGATGAGTAGACAGCTGTTTTGACACAAAAATACTTTTCCCACTATGCGCCACTGCTTTATCGATCACATGTTATATGCATGATGTCGAAAACGTCGATAATGATGTTTAACCGGGAAGTAGTGATAACCAGCCATTGAACAATCGGCCCTTAAAAGGAAAATCAAGCGGTCGCAAAGAAAAGTTCTTTATGTTCCTTTAGTTCGCAAGAGTTCATGAAACTTCATTTCTGGTTTTTTCTTTCATTTGATAGGAATTGTAGAAAAAACTAAGAAAATCGAAGGAAATTTTAATATTTTAACAGCCAGGAAAAATTAATAAATTTTGCTTACATCTAAGCGAGACGGCAACGCTGGACACAGCTGCAAATTAGAAAATCAGAACAAGAATCTTAACGTCGCTTAAACGAAAATATTTGATTTTACAGAAAACAGAATAAATTGATTTTTATTAATTTGAATCGGCATCCCTACAATACAATTTGTCATGCATACAAATTCCATTAAATACTCCAATAAAAATTTGGTGCTTTTTTCGAGAAAAACGCGATTTTTCTTGGGTTTTAGTGCTTTTTCAAATTCAAAACTTGGCAACACTGACTTGGGGCTTCCCTGGCTGCGAAATAGATCTATCGTGGACTCACGAGGTTTACCTGTGCTTCTCATATAAAGTAGGTTGTGACTATTACTTTTTGGCGCCTAAGTAAGTATGCCTTAGAGTTATTTAACAGATTATCTATGCCACCTCTTGAGTGGTACTGATTAATCTGAGTGACTGATTCAACGACGCCAATTGATGTTGGTCTCTCGCAGCAACTGACCCGTATCGTGGTCGACCTCTTCTTGGTGTCACGTTGCTCGCGAGTCTTGTCACCTTGAAAATATTTCATGCTGGTCATGTGAATGCCAACGCGAATTCGGTTGTCCAACTTCGGCAATACCTTAACAAGAAGACAATTTTTACGAATTTATCTCGAAAATTATAGATTATTTGATGCTAATTTTAAGCTAATGGACAAAATGTTTTCACGCCTAGCTTTGAGAAAAAAGCTTTCAAAGTGTCGAAAAATAGGTTTAATGGTAATGAAGATTCAAATCGTCTGATGGATTTTACCTCATGTCGATGAGTTTAGTAGAAATGAGTGAAAAAATCCCGGAAAAGTAAACAAAAATTTATTGAATAAATAATTTCAACAAAAATCCTTGCAATTTCAAATTTCACCTAAACTTACTTGCGCTTTAACGCATTAAAATGAAATTAAAAATCAAACTATTATATTTCTTTTTTAAATTGAAAACCAATACCTGCTATTGGGGAAATTGCCTTTTTTACATAAGTAATTTATAGAAAAATGCATGACATCCAAAATCTTAAAAATCATTCCCCAAGATTGGTTCCTACAAAAAAGTTGTTTCAAGAAGAAAACTAAGTTACAAATACATACATATCATTTTGGATTTAACATACTTAATATAAATATCACTATTGAATTCGCACAATTAAGTATATTATTTTTTATTTATTTGCAGGTAAACTTCACACATACATACATATGTATTTCCTTGAATGCAACTGAAGGTAAATGCTATCTGATTTAAAAGAGCAAAGAAACGAAATGTTTGTGCGTTCGGAAGCCGTGGACTATTTCGTTTGTTAATAAGGCCAGTATGCAGCTCTCAAGAAAACGGTCAAGAAAAAATTACCATTAATTCGTGTGTATGTCCCGAAGAATTTTGACATCAGATACTTCACAGCCTGTGGCCACCTTCTTTCCTCAAGATATAATAGAACGGGCATATATTTCTGTTGCAAACATGGGTTGCCTTGTGGTCTCTTTTCACAGAAACTTTAGAAACCCATAGTAGAAAGCGTAGCAAATTTCTTAAGAATTAAGGAAATTTGACTTAAGAAAATTTCTTAGCCATTTATTGTACGTTATTTTATATGAAGGTTTTGCTTTTCTTGTGAGCTGCATACTGGCCGTTAAGAATCGTGTATTCTACGTAAAAAGGAAGTTATAAACTAGGGAAAAATTTAGCTGAAACACCCAACTAAGTTTTTAGCATGCATGTGTACGTATTGTTAAGTTACAACGATCATTATAGCAAAAACCAGTTTTGTCATTGTTTTGAATCATGGATCATTAACAGCACACATTGTCTAAAAAAAATCTACATGTGCAGATTTATAGCCCATTTAATTGCAAGATTGAATTTACTCAAAAATCCGGTTGATTTTTGATAACTTTGTTTTAATCACGCATTACCTTCCACAAAAAGTATGAAGCTATGAAAATGTATGTAGCAGTGCAGCTTTTCATTTTAAACAACTGTAGCCAAACGCAACGCTACACATGCCAACATAAAACATTACAAATGGCTAGTTGTTTCTGAGCAGTAAGTCAGAAAATTCGAAATGAAAGGACATACTTATATGTACTTGCAAATTTGAGGTGCCTTAATTTCCTTGACCAGGCAGTCTTCAGCCATTTTCTCCACGTTTCTCCAGATTTCCATAAATTTTTAGCTAAGTCACACCCCTGACGCACTCTGGCGCAGATTATCTTTCACCATAGTAGTGGACAATTCACCAAAGCCTACCACTTCAAAGTTCCACCTTATTGGTTTTTGTCCTAGCTACAAGCAGAAACAGAGTGCATGGTGTAAATTCACGCAAGCCAAATAGATATGTAAGGTGAAGACGATGATTAATATTTCTTATGCCATGCCGTATTTTATTTTTATTTTTTGCATGATGCATTTCCAAACAGCAATTTACGCAACTACTGAATCTCGGGATCTTACCGTCTTGCATCAATATCAACATTAACAGACCTTCTCTTCTTGTTACCGAACATTTCGTAATCGGGAAATTTCGTTACCAAACATCGACACCACTTGTAACCGGAATTCTAGGTACCTTGGTAACGTTTTAATTTATTCAGCAATTCAGCTATGCAGTTTTGTACAAATTCTGTTGTTACATATTGCACGGGGCAATATTTTGTTACCTGCTTATGAGATGGTAGCAAAATTTACCAGTTACAAGAGTGCGCAGAATACAAAAAGGGTCTATATACCGGTAATAAAATCTACAATCTCATAAAAAGGTTACAAAATTTTTCCTGTGAAATATGCAACACCAGATTTTATACAGAACTTCATGGCTGAATTGCTGAATAGATTAAAACGTTACCAATGTACCTAGAATTGCGGTTACAAGAATTGGGTAATTTTTTGGTAAAATGTTCAACATGTTTGGTTACAAGCAGAATATTCGTGTAAGACTCTTCATTTAAGACCTATTTATCACCTTCATAGTCTTTGTTTATAAATTTTCCTAGGAAATGCTCCCAATGTGATCCCGCAGATTTGGAGACTGTAACTCCAAGCAGTGTTGCCAGAGAAAGTCCCCTGAAAATCTTAATTTACAAAAATCTTCAAAATAAGATTTTAAGGCAAACATAATTTTTCGATCCCAAAAAATCTTAATTTAAGTATGCCTCCAAAGAGACGCATAATTCGAAATTGACTTTATGGCTCTAAATAGCCTTTATTATGTCGACTGAAAAAAATTTACAATTTCAAGTTATAAATCCTTTTATTATCAATAGGGCCCGGGTTTTTATGCACTAAAATATCAAAAATATGCACTAAAAACACAAAACTATGCATTAAAAACAAACAAAATATGCAAACGAATTCTCGCATTTGTTTTTCTTTTTTAATTTCATTTATTTGCTATTCATATTTCCTTAACACAAGGAGTTATGTAAGCGCCACGAAAAACTCAAAATTAATTAAATAAATATCTAAAATTTTTAAATATGTGTGTATTAAAAAAATAAGCACTTAAAGTAAAAGGTAAAAAATTCATTTACAATAAATTTAAAATACAAATTTATTTTCCTTTTTTTTTATTTGCTTTGTTCAGGGCTTTACTGGCAAACAAGATAAATAGTTCTTTAAAATTTTTAAAGTTAAAGTTTTCCCTATTTGGCCGCAAAAATGTTTGTTTTTCTACGTCAACACTGGTGTTTGGGGCGTACTTGAAGCAAGCTAGTTCATTGGAATTATAGCTATTAAGCAGAGATCACACGATTTGTACATTTGTACATTTTGGCAGTCACATGGTGGCATTGTTTAGAAATTTTAGTTCAGCTCAATAAAAGAATTTCCAGACAAGACAACACCACTTTTTAACTGCCAAAATGTGCAAATCTGTACAAATGTACAAGTCGTGTGATCCCTGCTTAACAGCTGTCACTGTATTTTGCCGCCCCTAACCAGGTTCCTCATTTCGTTAATATTGGCGATATATGTAGGTATACATGATCTTAAAAGCTTCAACGCTCAAAGCAGATTTTAAAAATATTTTTTTCCATTCGATATCAAATCGTCCACTCGGAGCATTGCGTACCAAACAAGTAACGTGCAGTAACTTTGGGTAAAATACCTCCAGCGCTTTTGCTGATTATACCATATCGAGCCCTAACCGCCAAAAAAACCAAAGCGACATATTTTTCAAAAATTATCTTTTTGATGCAGAAATGCCTCTAGAGCATCTAAATGCAATTCTGCATCAAAAAGAAAATTTAGAAAAAAAAATTCCCTTGCGGTTTTTTGGCGATTAAGGCTCGATATATTGGCTCTGCGTAAGGACATCTAAATAATTGTAGCCGAAATCAGTACCCAATAGTTGTATGGAATCATCAAATGCTCTTGCAATTGTGTAGTGATTCGCCCGTTCTGGAAAAACGGCGTTTAATAAAAAATGCAATTATATATATAGGTATATACCTCAGCAGCAGTCAGTCATCATATGAGGATCACATCGGCCTAGGATCCAAGATCCTCAGGGAATTTGTCAATATGACTGTGGAGATAGTGCACTTTAATGACATAAGCTCTCTAGAATGTCGTTTTCGATTTCGGAATATTTACATTACTTACAATTTCCCAGAATGTCTTTTATTAACTTAAACAAACGAAGTCTACGCTAGACATTCCAAATCGTAAATTGCGGTTCGAATTTTTTAAACACTTTATGGGTGCTAAATCCTCTATAGCGTCATCGCGTGTTCCTTCGTCAAGGTACGTCGGTACCCTTCACTGGCTATTTTCAATCCGGCAACTTTTTTAATTGAAAAAGATGCTGTTTATAAAAGATTTATGTAGGTCAGTAATTTCGTTTCTTAATAAGAAATAATTTTTGCTTACATTAGTTGGTGGGAATGGAATTTTATTAAAATCGATGTGTACCTTATGTGCATTTCTCTGAAATCGGATAAAATTTGCCACTCCCGCCCACTAGTATGGTGGGAGGGGGCGTGGCTGATCGCCAATCCACACAATTTCCTATATATCTCGGGGGTTTTAATGCAAAAATAGATATTGCATCAAAGTAGTGCAATTTAGGAGGATCGTTACGGGTCCTTGCCACATTAGAATCCAGAATTCGGATGGCTGGTGGGCGTGGCAGTACACCGATTTTCCCCATCTTTCAGACCTAAGTTACAAATCGAATTTCATAGAAATCGAGTGCAATCTACCATAGCCGACCCCCTTGTATCGTGGTCGTGGCAGTCCGCTAAGTTCAACCACTTTTCATATTTATTTATAGCAAAATCGGAGCACATTCACTACCTTTTGCTACATTTTTTATGGAGCTCTTCCACTGTGCGACCTGCTGAAGAGAAAAGGATCGTGGTGGTTTCGAGAATTTTAATTAAATAAGTCTCTAGCTATCTAACTTGCCGCAATCTGGAGAGAGAGATGTTGGAGCACATTCTGTGTGCTTTTTCGGCCCTAACTATTTAGCCAAATATTATTTGATTTCAAACCATCCACAGCCGTCAATTCCAGCCACAAGTCAATTTCAGATTTTAAAATAGAAATGGAAGGTCTAGGTACTTCATGAGTAGCAAATCATCATTTGTTAGAAAATGACGACAAATAAATGAAAAAGAAACATGCTACTTCCAAAACGTTTCATTTATTAATCTATAAACTAGGCTTAAAAGCACATTATCTTATAGGTATCGAAATTGTGACTCGATATGTACAATGCATAAAATGACTTACCAAGTAATCTTTGTTGAATCGCCACTAACTAAAATTATGTATGTACTTAATTCGCAAATAATATAAATTATTTAAAGTTAAAATAAAAAGTTGTGACTAAGAACAAAGCAAGATTGAAAATACAGGCAATTAAATTAGTTGGTGAAAAATCTTGTACAATTTATGTCATTTAAATTTATGATGTAATTAACTAACTAGTGACTAAATTGAAGCTTTTGAGGATTAAGTGTATGTACACTCAGCATCTGTATTTAATAATAAGCTGCGGTTGGATTATCGAAGTAAACTGATCGCCTTTCATACATACTACACACCCCCCAATGTTACGACACCGCTGCCAAATAACCAATCCAATCCAATTCCTTCAGTACCTGCATAAATACAGCGCTTTGAAGTTGTATCCATTTACTTTTTTTCAGTTTTTGCCCTCAACTTTCTTGTGTCCTTCTTCCGCTTTACCGTCATTGCTAGGAATCTAGCTGGAATCTTCACTCTTTTTCGCTGTACTCCCCACCGCTTCGGTTATATTGCAAATAGGGTTCACCTCGGACCTCACCTTTCGCTTCGCACGCCACTGTGTACTGCTAAGCCACAGCTCTTTTATCATATCTGCGCCCTTCTCGGCGATCATTATCACCGGCGCATGTATGTTGCCATTGGTGATGGTGGGCATAATGCTGGCATCGATTACACGCAGCCCTGGTACACCATATACCCTCAGTTGCGGATCAACAACGGCCCATGGATCATTGGGTGGACCCATTTTGGCAGTGCCCGACATGTGGTAGATGGTCATCGTGTACTGGCGTATGGCGCAGTCCCAATACTCGTCGGTGAATTGTGGCAGATGCTTGCAGTTCGGCAGAGGTTTGCTCCAAAACCGCGAGCCAAAGCGTTTCAATGCTTGCGTCTCGCCCATAGCGACCGCTGTCTTAACGCCCTCGCGTAAAACGTTCACATCGTCTGGATGTGTGAGGTAGTTGTGGTAAATCAGTGGATAGCGCAGCGGATTTTTCGAGGCCAGTTTAATAAAGCCCCGACTCTTTGGGCGCAGCATCATGGGGAAAATGCCGAAAACGTCGCGATCATTCACTTCGCTAAAGACTTCATTGTAGAATTCGTCCGTTAAACCATGCGCGGTCTTAACCTGCGAACCGCCGTCAGACATAACCGACGCTGAGGTCATCATGAAACTGATATCGGGCCAGTCGTCGCTGGCATTAGCATACTTTGTGTTGATGAAAGCAACAGCCTCCAAACCAACACTGGACGTGAGCGGCCCATCTTCGGTGATAGCATAGCGCAAAGCCGTGTTAATGTTAACCATTCGCTTCATCACAATCGAAATTGGGTAATCAATGAGGAATGCAATACCACCCACAGCAATGTGATCTTGCAGATTTTGCCCCACACCATACAGGTGCTGCACCAATGGTATGCCTACGCGTTGCAGCTCATCGGCCGGTCCAATGCCCGATAGCATCATTAAATGCGGTGAGCTGAGCGCGCCGGCGGAGAGTATGACTTCGCGGGTGGCGTAAACGGTTTGCAAGCGCCCATCCCGTATAAATTGTACACCGATGGCACGTTTTGTTTCCGGATGCGTCAATACTTTGGTAACATGTGCGAAAAGCGCCACATCCAAGTTCTTTCGCAGACGCGCCGGCCGCAGAAAACTCTTAGCAGCGGAAGCACGCGAGCCGCGTCGCATGTTGAATTGATAAAAAGCGAATCCAGTCTGTTGTTCACCATTTACATCCACAATGTCGTAGCCTATCTCCTCGCCGGCCTGCAGGAACGCTGGTCCGAGTGGCGTATTATAGGGCGAGTCCTGCACTGTCCAAAGTCCGCCTAGTGATAGAAAAAGTGTGGTCATTATTAATGTAATCTTGTGGCTCGTATTCCGAGGTTTTAACTCACCTGTGCCATGATAGCGTTTATTACGCGCCAGATATGGATTGCGCTGATCCTCCGACTTGCGGAAGTAGGGCAATATATCCTCATATGCCCAACCAGGATTGCCAAAAGATGCCCACTGATCGAAGTCGCGTCGATTTCCACGTATATAGAGCATAGTATTGAGCACTGAGCTGCCGCCTATGACTTTGCCACGCGTCCAACAGCAGCGGCGATCTTTCATTGCCTGACAAGCCGTGTCCTGCGGTTGGGTGCTGAAAGGAGAAGAGAAAAAATGCTAAATTTTAATGCAATTTAATGGGAAAAGAGTAACTGAAATTTAGTTCCACCTTGTTTTTCTAATATAGGGGAAGCCATGTTTTACGCGAAAACGGCATATTTTAAAGCTGTGATAAATTAACCGGAATAAAGCTACTTATTCTTATTTAGAAATGTCAAACGAACTTAACACTGATTAGTATATTCAATAATATCTGCTGAGCAATTTGGTATTCAGAAATTCATAAGTTCGCTCATTACAAATTTGAAACTAGTTTTTGAAAATTTAAAATGCAAAATCCAATATAGCGTCCCAGATTAAAAAAAAAAGATTGAATTTTCGGGAAATTTGGTAGTTGGAATGAGAAAACTGAAGTTTTGGAAATGACGAATTTCGTATAAAATAAAAAAATAAAATCTTGAAGAAAAACTGTTGAAGCCTGGATCATTGTTGTTTGGGCTTAACATATAGTTGACGGCCTCAACTATTTTTAATTTATAAATATAATTACTGTTATTATTTCATAATTTGATCATAAGTTCATTTAAGGTATGTACCCTCGTATATAATAAATAAAGTTTTGCTAAACAAATATAAGTATTTTGTTACTCAACTGAAAATTACAGTTTGTTTGACAGTTGTCAACCGAAAAAGTTTGAATGTGATACAGAACTCGAGATCAGTGAGCCTCAAAACATAGTACGCTTAATTCTTGGGAAATTTTTTTAATCTATGTTTATGTTTATTCAGTCAATGGAAATACATATCCTTACAGACTAATAATATTTAAATTTTATATCCTATAAAAAAAAATGAAAATATTATTAATATTATTGTTCTTAATATATTGTCCGCCACCTGCTAAATGACGACTTTAGCTATTAAATTATAAAAACCTGTTAGTGTTTTGTAATGTGACGAAATTTCTGAGTATTCTACGAGCCTAGGAATTCAAAGACGTATTTTTGGAAGACGTCTTATCTGGAGACAGATGCATTGAGATGTAAATACTCTTTATCCTTTTCCTCCAATGAAATCCCTTCCAAACTTCACACCAATCTTCCAGCTCTGTACTTACTAAAGACACCCACATTATTTCCATGGTGCATTGTAAAACCTACTTGTTCTATTCCAGTGGTAAAAGAAATGGATGCAGTGATGCACTGTCAAATCTAACATTCTTCTCTGGAACTCTATAAAGATAATGTACGTTTGTGATATTTTCACTATTTTCCCTGCCTATATCGTCTAATCTATCACTCGTTGGCGTCTAGCTCAACTAACGCTAGGCGCGCTAAACCTGCTGTTTCAACGTGATTGGATTAAAAATAAAGGGGTTTTAGCGAATTGGGTGATTGGCGACAAGTGAAGAGTTATTGTGTGTGGTATGTGCGGCTTTTAAAAGCCAGAGATTTGCTGGTTGCATCGGGAAATTCAACCTGCTATAGTATTAACACTTTAGTTGCGCCAGAGCTACGCTGGTATCTCCAGGCTACTCTTACTAACGCCTTCCGTCTGCGATTGTTAGTAGTCGCTATGAAGGTGATGTACAAACGATATCAGAAGGCGTTCCGCTGATGTCCAGAGGGGGACCAAACTGGTACAGACAACCTTAGCACGGACCGGCCAATTGCCTTGTTAATAAGGCATTCACATTGAGCCACTAACTCGTGTTTATGGGCCATTTTGGAGTTTAAGCCTTAACTCTACTCTTAAACTCGGAGTTTACCATACAAAAAATTTCGTTAAACTCTCCTTGAACACCACTTTTATTTGGAGTTTATGCGAATGCAACCCTTTTTTTGACCCGATTCGGTTTGTGTCTTTGATAATCCAAACTTGCAACCCACTTGCCGACAGTTAGTCTGTTCCCGTACTGCAGGATTTAATCAGAATTAGTCCGAAGTCGTTCTGTGCACGTAAGTCTAGAATATCAACAATCTAGCGATGCAAAAACCAAAAATGTGGCTCGACAGAACTTTTTGTACTGATTTCAACCCTACCAAAATTACCTGATTTTTTTAATATTAATATCTTATGAACAACATAACCTATTAAAAAACTAATGACGTCAAAATAAAGATAATTAATTTTTCTTATGTATGTATCTAATTTATATGCCTTTTTATATTTTTAGTCCAGAAATACTAAAAAAACAAAATAAAATAAAAATATATATTTTTAAATATAGTTTATATAAAATTAGTTCTAAAACTGGATATAGTATATACCTTGCATAAAAGTCATTTAAATTATGTTGAAACTAGCATCAATAATTTTTTAATCGGTTAACTAGTTTCCGAGATATTAAACACATAAGAAATAGTTAAGTTGAACTTTAACCTCTTTTATTGGCTTTGGTTTTATTTGCACCAAATAATTTTGGTATTGTTGAAATTAGCGTAATAAGTTCTATCGATCCTTATTCCATGTTTTTTTTTTATAGCTAAACGGTTGGTATTCTAGACTTGTGTGTTAACTCCTGTAGTACGGGAACAGACTAAATGAGAATAAGAAAAAGTAAACAAAAAAATATCAAATTAAACTCTGAGTTTCTTAAACACCCCAATGTGAACGCTTGACAGTTGTTCATAAACTCAAAACGTTAAACTCGAGTTAATGGCTCAATGAGAACGTAATATAAGTTAATTACAATTCCAGTTTTGAGCGCGGAGGAGTAAACCAAGCCATTAAAGGTGGCCCGTAAAAATTTCGAGCTATTAATCGTCGGTATTACTGTGCCGTCTATGTGGATGCCTATTTGAAATTTGAACACAGGTCATCAAAACTTACTTATTATTACCCTTTAACTTCATGCATTAGTTTTGCGTTTTCAATTTTTTTTTCTAGTTAATTGATCGAAAAGATATTAAACATCTTGAAATTATTACACCACATAAAGTACTTTCTGACACTGGTGTATTAATTTTGCCGCTACTCGACCAATTGCCAGCATTGGTAAATGATGCAGACATAATTGAATTTCAATTCCGCAAATTGAGGCTGAGTGAAGGTAACTTCAAAAACTGTACCAATATAGAACGTTTTTGGGATCAAGTGAGTTTCATTAAAAATGGATTTGGGAAGCGGCCTTTGCATAATTGTGTGACTTAGTTCATAACATTTTTAGTCTGCCTCACAGTTACGCAGCAGTAAAGCGCAAATTTTTTGATTTAGCATTAATAAAAACGAAATTAAGAAACAAATTATAATTTAAAACTTTAAATAATATAATGTTAATATGCAATAAAAAAAAAATCGTTATAAAAACTGAATTGGCATATTTTCTTGACAAAGAGGAATAAACTCCACTCAATTTCCACATGTAATAAAAATTGGTCAATTTTTTACCATTTGGGTAATTTTTTTGGTCCGAAAAATAAATTGGAAATGGCAACCGTGGTTATCAATGCCTGGTGGCTGAGGAATCATTGATACGGCACAGGAAGTTTTGATGTAATTATGTGGGACTTTAGAGCTACCTAAGCAGTAAGGTCACTGACGGCCATGATTCAGATGCCACAAGTTTTCTATTACTTGAGTCCCTGCTATTGTTATATCGAAACACAGTATTCAGTGCGACAAGAGCATAAAAAGGAACTTTATGGTAGACGAAAAAGTTCGATGCAAAATAAAGTTTAGTAAAAAAAATGTATTTTCTGGTTTAAAGAAGTTCATAATACTAGTGGCAGAAATAAAAGAAGCGCCTTATTTCGACCAGTTTTGTCTATATTTCTTTTGGTTATGCAATATTAAATTATTTTTTTATAAAAGTCTACCTCATATTACATATAATTAGCTGCATGATTTTTAATAAAAGAACTTTGTGATTTCAAAGATATGATTAATTCCAGAACTTATTTAATAAATTCAGTGCAATGTAGAACAAAAATACGGGTACCACACACAAGGACAAATAGGGGTTGAAAATGCCCCTTTAATCTATTTTATTTTTTTAAGCTAATAAAGTTAGTCCTTAGCATATTTTTTTTCAAAAATAAGAATTGCCAAATTTCAAGGATTTGCAAGAATAAAATTATAAAAGGGCATTTTCAATACGTATCCATCCCTGCAACAAAATATTTAATCTGTTTTAACCAGAGGTCGAAAATATCCCTCTCCACTTTGAAAGTGTCCGAAAATAACTGTCACTATTTAAGAGAAAAAATAACCCACAAAATAAAACAGGTGGTTTATTTTTTGTAGATGTGTGCTCCTTTCAGTGGGAAAGGTTTATTTGCATATCTTTTCCGTTGCTGTTGGACACGGACACTTTTCGCTCAAAGCGGAAAAATAAGTGTTAGAGCGCGGTTACCCACGAACGTCCTAATATTAGTAAAATTTTTTAATTTACCTTGATATTAATTTTTGCATTTATCTTTACGCATCTTTGTTTTTGTTTTTATTTTTACCTTTGCCATTATCCTTTTCTTTATTAAAAAAATAAAATAACTTATTTTCGGTGTATCATATAATGAATGTGCGCGCTCTTTTCTTTTGTCATAAATGTTCGCACATGTATGTGCACGTATATGTGGTGAAAAGAAATGCCTAATGCTTTACTTCCCCTTATGTACGCCCACTTATATTTTTCAGTTTTACAATAACCCACAAATTAAGATACTTTAAAAGTCCCTGCCAAAGTGTCTTTACCTAAGGGAAATTTTAGCAGTTGTTAAATAACCCACAACGGAAGACACAAAAAGGTCGGTCAGAGTAATATTCCACGGTGAGAAACACTCTTTGCTTGAGAGATGAGTGTTTGTGTCAGTGGTAAACACCATACAAGACACTTGGTGACGGTTATTTTCGATCTCTTGTTTTAACTCTACAGAATTTTCTTTCTAATATAATACCCATACTGGTTTTCTAAATATGAACATTGCACTAAATTTTTAAAATCATTTTTTGAATTACTCATATCTTTTCAATTTCAAAGTTCTTTTAAACAAGTGAGCAGCGCTGTCTTCGGCTATGCCGAAGGCTTCATACCTTTCATGAACATCTGCAAATTTTAGTTTGACAGATTACTGATTTTGATACATCGATAGAGGAGTTACATACTTATATAAAAAATCGCATCTAAACAATCAGAGGTATGGAAGATATACTTTATATGGCACCAATCTAAGTGATTTTCACTGCTATGTGATCGGTATGTAAACCGGTAACACAATTTATTGGGTTTAGTTTCCTACATAAAGGAGATATATCGCAAAAACTGGTATCTGAACAATCAGTGCTATAGGAGATAAAGCTTATACAGCATAGATTTTGACGATTTTCTCAGTAGACTTTGTATTATTATTTATAAAATATCTTACGAAATTTATCGGTTTTAGCTGTTCAAATAAAGGAGTTTTACAGTAAAATCCCATATCTGAACAATCAGATGTATGGAAGATATATGTTGTAGTCACCCGATCCTTGTTATTTTCACTGTAAGTATTCTGTTAATGAGTGAAAATGGTGCGAAATTTCATGTTCCTAACTGCATAAATGGAGGAGATATGATAAAAGACCTCATATCTGAACAATCAGTTGTATGGGGGCTGCAGGTTATAGTGACCCGATCTTCGTTATTTTCACTGTAAGTCTTCTGCTGATAATGAGTGAAAACAGCGCGAAATTTCATGGTCCTAGCTACATAAATGGATGAATTACAACGAAAAATCTCATATCTGAACAATCAGTTGTATGGGAGCTATAGGTTTTAGTTATCCGATCTTTTTAATTTTCACTGTAAGTTTTCTGTTGATAATTATTGAAAACTGTGCGGAATTTCCTGTTCCCAGCTATATAAATGGAAGAGATATAACGAAAAATTTTATATCTGAACAATCAGTTGTATGGGAGCTATAGGTTATAGTGACCTGATCTTTGTAATTTTCACTGTAAGAATTCTGTTGATAATGGGTGCAAGGGCTGCAAAATTTCATGTTCGTAGCTGCATAAATGGAGAAGTTATAACGAAAAATCTCATATCTGAACAATCAGTTGTATGGGAGCTATATGTTATAGTGGTCCGATTCTTCCGGTTCCGACAAATGATTAATACATTATAAAAATACACCCACCTACCAAATTTGATCCGGATATCTCGAAAACTGAGAGACTATATTGCATACAAACAGACAGACAGACGGACAGACGGACAGACGGACAGACGGACATGGCTAAATCAACTCAGCTCGACGTTCTGATCATAAAAGTATACATTTTAATGGGTCTATCTCTTTTTGTTCTGGTACTTACAAACATCGGACCAAAGTTATAATACCATTTCATGCTCATGAAAGGTATAAAAATCCTGACGTTGGAGAGAACAAATCGGAACGCAATTTTACTATATTTGGCCCTTGGTTGCGTCAATATATTGATTATTTTTTGAGTAAAATTACCCGTCGCAAGGTATTATATATATGTATAATGAGCTACACATTTATAAAAAAGGGATTGAATATTAAATAAACAAAAAAAGTATAGCCTAAACTGTTAAGCATAAGGCGTTTCTTTTATTGCCGCCAGTGTAAATTACAAAGTCCGAAAATCCCAGGATTCTATGAAAATAATCC